>NC_090728.1:3218049-3220549 GCF_036898095.1 Palaemon carinicauda
ATTACGAGTGACTTCTTTTTTTATGTTGATTCTTCTGGATTACTGCTAACTTTTTATAAACTATATCTATTTTTGTAAATTGTGTATTGTTTTGATTACCAATATTTTTTCTTATTGCTTTGCTTGTATTCCCTGACTAAAAAATGATGTAAGATGTTGGCTTAGAATAGCTTAAGTGAAGTAATCACCCAGTTTTCTTTTGAGTATCGTGAGCGATCTTTGGATGTACGATGTTCATATATATTGCCGTCTGGGAGTTACATAATATTCTCAGATCATGGGTATTATTTATCAAGTGTAACATAATCAGGTGAGTTTTGGAGCTCTGGAAATTACGTACTTCTCCAGCTATAATATATATTTTTGGTGCCCAGACCCTTAGGATCGAGCGAGTCTGTTTTAAA
This sequence comes from Palaemon carinicauda, assembly GCF_036898095.1. Taxonomy (NCBI): domain Eukaryota; kingdom Metazoa; phylum Arthropoda; class Malacostraca; order Decapoda; family Palaemonidae; genus Palaemon; species Palaemon carinicauda. Next base: position 3,218,454 of record NC_090728.1, read on the forward strand.
TATTTATGATAGCATGGCCATGTTTTAATTAAGGCTTGACCAGTTTAGTGTTAATAGGATTCTGTGTATTGCTAGGATTTTTTTTTTTGGAGAGGTATAATTTTTGTAAAGTACAAAATGGCACGGCTAAATGTACAAGAGTTTTTTGAAAACCCAATTGTTCGGAAATTGTCAGAAGTTAATGTAACCAAAGCTCAGGGGCTCTCTATTTTAATGGCATATGGCGGCCATTTAAAAAGTGGAATGATCAAAGCCCAAATCAAGTGTCTAGCCTTAGAAGCATTGTTAAACTCAAGTAAGTTGTCAGAAGATACTGTAGCTTGTAACCTTTTTGAGAATGCTGAAGCAGAATTCGTAGCCAACTAAGGATCAGTTGACCTAGGAACTGAAGGAATTAAAGAAGAAAGGAATGTAGGGGGTGAAACTCAACAAATTGCAGCAGAAAAGAATTTGATTAAGCTGAAGATGATGGCAGAGGAGAGAGAAGAGAAAACAGAAATTGCAAGACGGGAAGAAAGAGAGAGAGAGAGAGAAGAAGGTAGAGAGATTGCACGACATGCAAGGGAACTGGAAAAAATGAGAGAGGACGAGAAAAAAAGAGAGGGAAGAGGCGAGAGAAATTACATGACATGAGAAGGAAATGGAGCTGATGAATGCTCGTGCAAGGTCAGCACACAGACGGAGATGTCCCCTGCTTTTCACGATCCCGTGTTTAATGTAACAAACGCCCAGAAGTTATTTCCAAAAGTCATAGAAAAATGATCCTAACGAATTCTTCGATTGTTTTGAATTTGTTCCATCGACGATGGAATGGTCAAAAGATAATTGGCCTGTGTTATTGCAGAGCGTTATTGGAAATGGACACAGTGTGTACCTTTCCTTGTCTCAGGACCAGAGGAAGAAGTATCAAGAATTTCAAAGGAGTGTGCTGCAAGTGTATCAGATGACCCCTGAATATTATAATGAAAGACCCCTAAGTTTGCGGAGGGACGAGAAAACGACAACACTGGTTTACAATGTTTTAACAGATAGATAGAGGATGCCAACGTAAGAGAGTTGGCTGATTTAGAAGAATTGATAGTGCAGGAAAAATATTTACGAAGAATTCCTGAACATAGGCAGACATACTTGAGAGAGAGAGAGAGAGAGAGAGAGAGAGAGAGAGAGAGAGAGAGAGAGAGAGAGAGAGAGAGAGAGAGAGAGAGAGGTGAAGGAATTTGATAGAGCCACTTCATTGAGTGAAGATTATATTTTCAGTCGTAAACTCTCCCCGGGTATGAAGTTTCAACCGTCGTTCCAACCATGCGTTAAGTATTTGACGAATCACGGAAAACAGTTCAGTATTAACTATGGGAACAGGTTCAATAGTTACAGGGGAAGTACTACTGGTGCTATTCAAAAACAGTATATGACAGTACTACAACAGCAATCGCCGAATCCTCCTCCTTCAGGTATCGGGAAAGATGTGCAGAAGATTAATATCGTATGTTATAATTGTGGCAAGATATGCCATATCAGTAAGGAATGTTAGTCGAATCAACTGAAATCAATAACCTAAGTGGTTAAGGATAATTCATCATCATAGAATGCACTGACATAGAAAATAATGGGAAAGGACGAAGAGGAAAATAAGCCAGCTAAAGTTTACACGACGAACAGGACAACCCCAAACAGAGCGGATGCCTTTAAGGTATGTCAGCCGGTCTTGATGGGAGGGAGGAGATCCCGGTAAAGATAATGCACGACATAGGTTGTAAGCATAGTGTAGTGGCCTAAGGTGTACACCCATTGGAGGAAGTCTCTCACAGGAGATTCGGTCATTTTGAAGGGAATAGGAGGTGAGGAGGTTACCACAATTTGCTGTTTGAAACTGCCATGCGATTTGGTGACAACTAATTTTCATTTTGTGGTACAGGATTCAGGGGTTGTCGAAGGTTGGTGGAGTGAGGTTTTTGCCTTGTACTATTATAACGGAGAAACCATTGCAGTATAGTCCTACGTCTAGCCGTATCTGTTTCTTAGTTGTATGACAACTAGGAGTATGGTGAAGAAAGTGGATGCAGAAGAAGACAGAGAAACCGAAGGAGTGATGAACT
>NC_090728.1:3247986-3255486 GCF_036898095.1 Palaemon carinicauda
GGTGAAACTAGGATGGCAAAAAATAACCTTAGAGATCAATGAATAACATCTTAGCTCCAATTTTCTCATGTATTCTGATTCTACGATAATAGGATAATTTTTTTTGTACATATTGCACCCGGATGATAATTCATGAACTAGCCCCCATTAACTTGTGAAATCTTTATGACTATTTTACCATAACCAATATGGGTTCAATGACTCTTTTGGCTGTTACGGACTATTCCCCAACATTTCTATAATGTTCTCCAATTTTTTTATCTATGTGTATTTTTATATTTTACAAGTTTTATTGTATTTTTCTGAAATTTAATTTTTCATGTATTTTTAATACATCTTTTAAACTGTAAATCGGGTTTATTTCACTTTTCATTTGTTTTTAGTATTTTTATGGTATTCTTTTTTTTTTTTAAACAGAAAAGCAGGATGATGAACAAATACAATTTTCAAAAGTAATTTTTAAGAAGGGGTCGAATCTGCATCTGAATCCGTTGATGAAAACACGAAATCTATCCAGGGATATTACAGCCAAGTTACTCTCATTTGAGTTGCTTAAAACTAGTTAAGGATTAATTTTTATCTTTATATGAAAATTATTTTCTTTAAATATTTTTCATTATAAGATATCAGAACTATGTAATAGTGTCTATCATACCCGCTTTTTATAAAGATCATTTGTATTGAATATCATACCAATTCACGTAAATGAATCTAAAAGAAAACGGCGCTCTCTCTCTCTCTCTCTCTCTCTCTCTCTCTCTCTCTCTCTCTCTCTCTCTCTCTCTCTCTCTCTCTCTCTATTATTTTTACGGGGTATGAGATGTATAGGTCTGTATTTCCTTTCATTTCTGAATCGGTACTAATTGTTATGTTTGGAAGATAAATGATGATTCAATAAGCAACTAATGATCAGACTGACAGTCCCGCGACTCATGGGAGATATGGTGAGCCGAGGCATTCATGCTATACTAACCTCTTTAGTTTTCTTCCAGAAACATTATTTCAGCGTGAAATATATTTTTCATGATCCAATATCTTTCAATGACAAAACTCCACATAACAAGTGAATAGCTTTTCATCATACATACACATGTTCACAAAATGAAACAGAAGATTTAGTACTAAATAGAAACCTATGAACAACGCTTATCCACTATTTCTGCAAACTGTATCAGGAAATTTGAGGTTTTATTATTGATACATGATATGTTTAGCTTCATAATCGTACATTACCACACACGCAAACATACACATACATACAATAATAACAACAACAATAAATACTGCCGTTTCTAGTCCAGTACGCGACAAAGGCTTTAGACATGTCAATTCATGGATGGATTTTAGCCAGTTTTCTTCACCACGGTAGCCACTTAGGAATGGTGATAGTATGATATTTTCGTCTGATCGCTCTTATATAACCAATCTGATCATGGTCATATACAAACCCCCTCACCACACACACACATACACACAGACATATATATATATATATATATATATATATATATATATATATATATATATATATATATATATATATATATATATAGATCTAAAGAAGAGATGGATCTGTTATAAAAACAGATGAGAAATGAAGACACTGTTGGATGCAACACTGTAATGAGGTTATGAATAGGAGATACGAAGGGAGTAATTTGATTTATATACCGGAAGCTGATGAAGACCTTGATGTGCCCATAAGTTATTTTAGTATTTTTGAAGTTGGAACTATCATTGAAATACTGAGGAGATGGAAAGCCCTTGGATACGATGGAATAACTGCCAAGAGGATCACTGACCGATGTACAAACCATTTGTCACACGATCGTACATAATTCATTTTGTGTATATATTATGCTTGTATCTTCGCTCTTCCCTCGCACTAAAAAGAGCCTGAATAAACATGTTTGTTTTTTCATTGGTAACGGTGTCGATTTTGAACAGGAAATTTCCTGTTGCCTTGAGCTTTTGTATATAAAGGAGAGTGTTCTCTAATAAACTCACTCAGTTGCTTTCATCCTGTCTTTGAGTCATAACCTTCTCTCGGCCCGTCACACCGACAATGAAGTGACCCCCAGAATTCTTACAAGATTATTTTGTTGAATTTGGCATGAAGAGGGAAAAACTGATAACTGGGAGTTAAAAGCGTTAGTGAAAATGGCACTAAATGGAGACCTGACTAATTGTAATAATAAAATATGCCTGCAGGGACTTTAGCCAAACATACTATCAGGTGAGATTAAGCTTATTACAGTTCCACCGTACAGATCCTTCACGAATTCAGGAATCTGTTCTTAAACTTAAATTAACCCATCTTCACCATAATAGCTGATTAGTGAGTTTGCTACACGTGGTTATTTATGATGAATATACTATATATCACTAACATTAGTGATTTTAATCAATGCAAATATCAACCACAATGATATGTAATATCAAACACTACCTTTTGAAATTTATTTCCACTGGAAATTCATTTATAAAAAAAGCTTCTGGCTGGGCAAATATTCGAACCTATGGGTCATAGCTGAAACCAAGCCTGCAGGGACTCTAACCAACCATGCTATCAAGAGAGATGAAAGTTGATTACAAGTCCACCGAATTAAGGAATCTGTTCTTGGACTTAAACCATCTCACCATGACAGCTGATTTTTTATTTGTAACGCAGGGTTATTTATGATGAATATATTGTATACCACTAATATTCATGATTTCTATCAACGTGAATATCAACCACAATAGCATTCAATATCGAATTCTACCTCTGGAAATTTATTTCCAATGGAAATTCGTTTATGATAATAGCTTCTGGCTAGGCAAAGATTCGAACCTATGGGTAATAGCTGAAACTATGCCTACAGAGACTCTATCCAACCTTGCTAACAAGAGACATATAAGTTTATTACAATTCCACTGTACATACCCCTGTCGAATTCATAGATCTGTTCTTAGATTCAAATTAACCCATCTACAGCATGTTAGATGATCAATGACTTGTAACACGTGTTTATTTATGATGAATATACTGTATATCACTAACATTCAAGATTCCAATCAATGTAAATATCATCCATTTACTATCTAATTCTACCTTCGGGAATTTATTTCTACTGATAACATATTTATGATAAAAGCTTCTGGTTGGGCAAATACTCGAACCTAGGCCTCATAGCGGAAACCATGCCTGCAAGGACTCTAACCATCCGTGCTATCAAGAGAGATATAAGTTTATTACAAATCCATTGTACGTATCCCTCTCAAATTCAAGAATCTATTCTTAGACTTATATTATCCTATCTCCACCATGATAGTTGATTAGTGAGTTTACAACACGTGGTTATTTATGATGAATATACTGTATATCACTAACATTCCTGATTATAATCAATTCAAATATCAACCACACAGGTATTTAATATCGAGTTTCACATTAGGAATATATTTCCACTGAAAATTCATCTATGATAACAGCTTCTGGCGTGGCAGTGATTCGAACCTATGCCTCATAACTAAAACCATGAGTGCAGGGACTTCAACAGCCATGCTATCAAGACACATGATTTATTACAAGTCCATCTTACGTATCCTTGTCGAATTCAGGAATATGTTCTTAGACTTAAATTAACCCATCTCCACTATGATAGCTGATTAGCTAGTGTGCAATAAGTGTTTATCTAAGATGAATATACAGTATATCACAAACATTCGTAATTTTAATCAATGTAAATATCAACCACAATGGCATTTAATATTGAATTCTACGTTTGGAGATTTATTTCCACTGGAAATTTCTTTATGATAACAGCTTCTGGCTGGGCAAACATTAGAACCTATGCCTCATAGCTGAAACCCTGTCTGAAGGGATTCTAACCAACTATGCTATCAGGGCACGTATATGTTTATTACAAGCCCACCGTTCATATCCCTGTCGAATTCAGGAATCTGCTCTTAGACTTCAATCAACCTATCTCCACTATGATAGGTGATAAGTGAGTTTGTAACACGTGGTTATTTTATGATGAATATACAGTATAAAACTAACAATCATGATTTTAATCACTGTAATATCAATCACAATGACATTTAATATCAAATTCAACCTTTGGGAATTCATTTCACTGGAAATTCATTTATGATAACAGCTACTGGTTGGGCAAAGATTCTAACGTATGTTTCGTAGCAGAAATCATGGCTGCATGGACTAACTAACCTTGCTATCAAGAGAGTTTCAAGTTTATTACAAGTCCACGAATATCTGGTTTTCAAAAGGCTGCCAATTGATCTACCGATCTAACCTATGTAATGGATTTTATTCTTGTCTTATTACTTTGGAATACTTGTATATACGTTTTATAAAGTAATATGTATATATATATATATATATATATATATATATATATATATATATATATATATATATATATATATATATGTTTGTGTGTGTATCATCGTCATCATCATCATAATCAGCTCTTACCAGTCGTCCACTTCCGAAAAAGGGCCTCAGACATGTCCTTTTGTCCTTCCTTTTTCGCCAGTTAATGGTCATCCTATACCATTGCACACCCGAAATCTATTTTAGTTCGTCAATTAATCGTCTTCTTCTTCCTTCCCCTGGTTCTTTCACAATCTCTAGGGACCACATTCTGTTATTCTTAATGTTCATCTATTGTTTGTCATTCTCATTATATGTCCTGTCACTGTCTATGTCTTTTTCTTATATGTATTTAGAATATAATTTACATTAGTTTGCTTTCGTATATATGTTGCTGTTTATTTTCTCTCTTAATGTTATCCCAACGTTATTTTTTTCAGAGGTGTTTGAGTTGTAACTATCTTATGTACGAATGCTTTAGTAAGGCTCCGAGTTTCTCTTTTTAGAGAAAGTGGCATTTCTCTTCTTATAATCTCTTTTCATTTACCAAAAGGTCTCCCTACCGTGTTTATCGTTCTTTCAATATTGTTCTTACGATATATGTACATGCTTACTGTTTGTCTTAAGTACGTACATGCATTACCAATATCCCAAAGGGGTCTCCTTAACACTTATTTGCTGTTACTACATTTTAATTGAACATTATCTTAGTTTTGATCATGGTAATTTTTAGTCCTACATTTTTACTTTACAAAATTAATTACACTGAACTTTCCTCGAGGTAAACTTTCCTCGAAAAGAACTTTCCGCACGACTTATTTCCACCCCGGTGAACTTTCCCCGAGGAGAACTGATGGCGGTGAATTTTCCTGATGTGAATTAATGGCAGTTAACTTCCCTGTAATCACACACATTCACACACACACACACACGTACACACATACGTACACACACGTACACACACACACACACACACACACACACACACACACACATATATATATATATATATATATATATATATATATATATATATATATATATATATATATATATATATATATATATATATATATGACCTGTTTAACCTGCTGACCTTAATTGTTTTTTCCTTTGTAACCTTCATGGAGATTTTTCTCTTTATAGTAATCAATAAAGGCAGCGAATGAAAATGAGGCAAAGATGAAGATGTTGATAAAAAAAATAGAGATGGTAAAATTCCTGAAACAAACCTTACACAACATGGCTGGTCAAGCATAGGGAGACCGTTCTGGAAGTACCAAACTTTTGGTCTGTCGCATAGTTATCAATATTGTGGTGATATATAAGGTCAGCAAGGTTTTCGTGAAAGAAATCAGCTTGGACACAACAGGAACTAAGAGAAATATATATAATTCAGTATAAGGAGCGTTCCAAATTGAAAATAGAATTAGCAGATAACAAAGAAGGCATTGAGAACTTTACGGTAGCCTCAATAGAAACTGGTATATATATGAAAGGACTGTGGGAAAGCAAGGCAGCAATAAAGGCTATTTATACATGTAAATTAGGTGCTTAATCATATAGATATACTTTTAGATGTTCTTTCAAAGAAAACGGCAGAGTGGTAAATGGTTGTAGATGCTGGAAATGTTAAACTAAAGAGTATTAAGTTTTCAAGTACAAGCTCTATTAATGGCAATAATGCATCATAATAAATAGAAAGAATAGTTCAACATTAAAATGGAAGCCCTCCTTGAAGAATTACAGTTGTTTTCAGGTAACAAGAATGTTGGTAAATAATGAAGATCATTAGAAATTTGTTGCCCCTCCCAAGACCGCTTATATCCTAATAAATGTATATAAAAAACAAATTGTGAAGGATTTCATTGACGGAAAATACAGGAAAACCATAGTGTTCAATATAAAAAGAAAAGACAACAGAGCCATTATTGCAGAAGGGATTGATAATTACACAGTATTTTACAAGTATAATTCTAGATTTTATGTTGAACAGGTTAACATAAACCTCTTTTCGTAGTTTATGTATGAAAGTTTTATTTTAACGTTGTTACAAGTCTTGAAATATTTTATATTTTGGTTTTTACTTTTCATATATAGATTATTTACTTAATTATTTAATAACTTTACAGGGCTACTTTCCCTGTTGGGACCTTAGGGTTTTCTAGCATCCAACTTTTCCAACAATTTGTGTAGCTTAGCTCTATATATGATATATATATATATATATATATATATATATATATATATATATATATATATATATATATGAATATATATATATATATATATATATATATATATATATATGTATGTATATATATAGTATATATATGAATATATACATACATATATGTATATATATATATATATATATATATATATATATATATATATATATATATATATATATATATATATATATATATACATACATATATATATATATATATATATATATATATATATATATATATATATATATATATATATATATATATATATATACAGTATATATATATATATATATATATATATATATACATATATATATATATGTATATATATATATGCATATTTATATATATATATATATATAAATATATATATATATATATATATATATATATATATATATAAATATATATATATATATATATATATATATATATATATATATATATATATTTATATTTATATAAGTGCTAGCTTTTTTAAAAAGAAAGATAAAAATAAGTATACATGGGTAAGAGTGGCAAATGGAAGAGTAGTTGAAAGGGCATTAATGGATTATGTGTTGATAACTAAAAGAATGTTTGGAAGATTGAAAGACGTGCACGTGTTTAGGGGTATGGCTAACGGTATGTCTAATCATTTTTTGGTGGAAGGAAAATTAGTTGTAGCAAAAGAGTGGGGGAATAGAGTAGGTGGATGTAAAAGGGAGCTAGTGAGGGTTGAAGAGTTAATAAAACCGGAGGTAAAAAGTAAATATCAGGAAAGGTTGAAAATGGCATATGACGAGGTGAGAGTAAGAGAAACTGGTAATTTAGAGGAGGAGTGGAAGTTAGCAAAAGAAAATGTTGTTGGGATAGCAAGTGATGTATGTGGCAAGAAGGTTGTTG
>NC_090728.1:3260486-3262986 GCF_036898095.1 Palaemon carinicauda
AAATTGACTCTTTTTTTTTTTTTTTTTTTTTTTTTAAGCAAAAAATATCTATTAGATAATACTTTTGGAAATTTTTAAAGTATTCTCCTAATTATGATATATCTACAAAAGGGACATGATGCAATAGAATGCAAGACCATTATAATTTTTTTTTTAGGAAATTGGAAATAAGGAATATACGGAGATAAGAGGAATAAGTAATGGAAAAAAATATTCCGTTTCTCTTCACGGTGAAGTGCTTGTTTCTCCTTCTTGGGGAAATATCTAGGTCAGTTATATTAATTCTTCTGTGGCCGGGTCTGAATAGTATATAAACTCTACCCTGTTCAGGATGCAGAAAAGTCTTAGCTTTAGGCGTCCGGTTATTTTACAAGTGTATTTCATCCAATACTTCAAAATTAATGTGAATATATTTCTGACTTTGGTCGTTCCTCTTAAGAAACATTCTGTTAGCAGATAGGACTTATTGCTGAAGAGCTACACTCAAACACACGAATATATATATATATATATATATATATATATATATATATATATATATATATATATATATATATATATATATATATATATATATATATAGATATGTAAATATTTATATGTATATATATATGCATACAGCGTATACACTCACATACTGTATATATACATACATATATATATATATATATATATATATATATATATATATATATATATATATATGAATATATATATGTATATGTATATATATATATATATATATATCTAAATATATATGCATATATATTAATATATACAGTGTATACACACACACACACACACATATATATATATATATATATATATATATATATATATATATATATATATATATATATATACTGTATATATATAAATATATATGTGTATATATATATATATATATATATATATATATATATATATATATATATTTACATATATAAATGTGTGTAGATATATAGATATATATATATATATGTATATATATATATATATATATATATATATATATATATATATATATATATATATATACATATTCATACAGTTTATATATATATATATATATATATATATATATATATACATATATATATATATAAATATATATATATATATATATAATATATATATATATATATATATATATATATATATAGATATATATATATATATATATATATATATATATATATATATATATATATATATGTATATATACATATATATATATATATATATATATATATATATATATATGTATATATATATATATATATACATATATATATATATATATATATATATATATATATATATATATATATATGAATATGTATCTACATATATATATATATATATATATATATATATATATATATATATATATATATATATATATATATATATATATATATATATATATATATATAATTTTTTGGCTGGAGATTTACATAAATTCCAGGTTTCCAAATTTCTCCTGATTATATCACAAAAGTCTGTTAAATTTGAAAAATAATACCCGAGGTCAGAAAATTACGCAACTCCCAGACGGCAATATATATAAACACTGAATATCCAAAGTTCACTTAAATTACACTCAAACCAAAATTGGATTATTTAACTGAAATATTAAAAAAAAAAACCATCCTGTTAATTTTGTTCTATGTAAGGGATTACGAGCAAAGCACTGGTAGAAATAATGGTGATCAAAATAATACACATTTTACAAAATAAAAGAAATTATATTCTAGAAAAGTTAACAATAATATTGAAGTTTCACCAACAAAATCAAATCACATGAAGTATCAAATCTGAACAAAACCTTACACACAGACAAGAAAATATTACTCTATGAGAATCAGTACGTCACTTGTTTCACTGGAATTAATTCATGAAAATATTCAGTTTTGATAAATAAAGTAAAGAGTCAACACTTTAACACTCTAATGAACAAACAATACTAAATTTACATATTTATAACTGTTACACTTACGTCTTTTGGTTAAATCGAGGTTACCGAACAGTTAAGCGAAATAAATACACTTCACTGTTTAACATTAATCTCACAAGGTCATTTAAAAAAAAATATTATAAATGTATTTACATTAACACACTACACTTGAATTAACATCCAATAAAAAAATTCACCAACGCTTTAACAACACTATACGCTATATACGTTGGGTAAAAAATTCATTTACGTTTGAGAGGACATACATTTGAGAGGAGAGAGAGCAGGCGAACTTTGAAAGTATAAGCTGGGTCTCTTCTACTGCCTAAGTATTTCTTGGGGTATATATATGGGCTTAATTATTCTAGAAAATTCTAATAGATCATGGTTTTGGAGTGGGGCAAGGCTCTAGTGGCGTAAGGTTGCCATAATAGTAATTTGAAGAAGGTGGTTACTAACCTTGCTAGCGAGGCAACCTTCTCCCAGCTAACTCCACCTACCTACCCCTCGTGACAATAAAAAATGTAAATCTAATGCGTGAAT
>NC_090728.1:3265486-3267986 GCF_036898095.1 Palaemon carinicauda
ATCCCGAATCTCAAAACCTGCTAGCTGAGGAAATTCATATTATCAGCATGTTGAAATTCGATCTAATACCACATTCCTTTTCTTTTTTTTAAATATATATTGTTTATAACAACAGACACGTGTTAAACGTTTAGACTAAATCTAAGCTAATAAGTTAAAATTCATAAGTGGAGCGAAAAAAAAATACATGACATATCCCTCAAACAAATCAAGATTACTTCCCAAAGATCTGTCAAAACTCAAACTCATGAAGTTTTTGTGTAGTTTTAGGTCATACATGTAAGCTAAAAGCTACTTGTTCAACAAATTCCGTGGGTTTTTTTTCGCTCAAAAGATATCCATGTGGACTTGGAACAAATAAAAAACTCAGCATTAGAAGTAGGATAGGTGAGTTGGAAAAGACTGATAGGATTGCAACAGAAGGATACGTCATTAACAGAATTATTGTACCATGTGGTGGATGACACGGATGTGCAGCAGTCTCAAGGATGGATTACTTATGAGAAAGCATACGCCCGCTGATATCCCTGGTAATGCCAAATGGCGCATATACTGTCAGATACTGATTCCTGACTGCCATAAAACACGAGACGGGACACAGAGGAATAAGAAAAACTATGGAGAAGATTATGAGACACTTTTTCTAGCCTGGGATGCATAGGGATATGAGCCAGTTTGGCCGTGCATGATATGTTTGTCAGAAGGCTGGAATGCCCAACGAGTACATCAAGAATGTTCCCCTACACCAGATTGAAGTACGAGGAGAACCCATCAGTACGGGAATGATCGACATTGTGGGACTGTTACTGAGAACAAAGAAATGCCACGAATATATATTAATTTTGATGTGTCCAGTGATAAAATACCCAGAAGCCATACCCTTCAAAAACATCAGTGCCAGATTAATTGCTGAGAAGCTACTAGACTTTTTTGCCAAGTTTGGTATTCCAGAAATCGTTCTGAATGACCTAGGAACAATTTCACGTCAAAAATTTTTCAGGACGTGCGGAAACGGTTTGATGGGAAACAACAAATGTCTACTGCCTATCACTCAGAGACCCAAGGAGCATTAGAGTAATTTCATCAAGCCCTAAAGAGTATGTTACCAAAGTACTGCAGCGAAACGGGAAATGAATGGGACATTGGACTACCTTTGATATTATCTGAGGTATGCAAAGTTTATCAAAAAAAGCATGGGATGTAGCCTGAATGAAATGGTATTTGGACAAGAAGTAAGAAGACCAATTGAAATGTTGGCAGAGAAATGGAAAGATCGAGAGGAAACAAATGAAGAATATGACAAGAACTTAAGCAAAAGGATCAGCAAAATAAGAAAGTTTTCCCTCGAAAACCTGAAAATGAGCCAAGGAAAAATGAGGAAAAGGTTTGATATGAAAAGTAAAATCAGACAGTTTATATTAGGACAACAGGTGTTGGTTTTCTTAATAATAAGAAGATTCCCACTCACCAACAAGTGCCAAGGACCATTCCAGACTTAGGAAAAGTTCAGTGAACTGACTTATGTTATGGAAATAGGAGGAAGAAGGAAAACCCAAAGGAAGGTACATGTTAACTTATTGAAACCATACTTAATTGAAAACGAGACCGAAGCTTCACAGGTATGTATGGCGTAAACCATTCCATCCACGGAGGATAACGCCGGATATGAGGTAGGGACTCTGAGCAAAGTGAATAATTCGTACATCATTAGGAACTTAAAAGTGAAATCAACTCATTTGAAGAAGGAGCAGCAAGAGGAATTAAGTCTATTAATTAAAATTTTCACTGAAAATGTTTCATACATTCTGAAATGAACCAACTTGACGAGGCAGGAGATACACTTCAAGACCACGCTAATCGACTGTTGTCATATCGCTGAGAAGTCTGGAGAAAATAAGTGGACTATTTGTTACAAAATGGATTAACCCAAAAAAAAAAAAGCTCAAGCCGTTACAGCTCTCCATGCTTGCTCGTGAAAAATAACAACGGACCTTTCAGGATGTGTATGGACTATCAAAAGCTGAATTCGATCAGTGTGGCCAACAATTAACCATTGCCATTCATAAACCAACTACTCAACAACATTGGACAAGCGAGGATCATATCTAAGATTGACATGTTAAAAGGCTATTATCAGATTCCTTTGGACGACAAAGCAAATTTATTTTCACCTTTTAAACGCCCGTTTGGGTTACATCAATATCTAATGAACGCACCCGCTACCTTTCAACTAGTGATGGATAACCTTCTAGGATTGATTGAAGGATTAGTCGTATATCTCAACGATATTGTGATATATTCATCTCCGAACCCTGAAGAAGGTATCTAAAAATTTGCAAGGAGCACCTCCGACAATTAACTTCGAGTAGAGCAAATTTGGAAAGACAACAGTTCGGTACTTAGGATTTATAGTCAAATGAGGGCAAATCGCCCCGGTAGTCACTAACGTTGAAGGAATAAGGAAACCTTCACCCCCCTCAACGAGGAAGCAATTACAATG
>NC_090728.1:3277986-3280486 GCF_036898095.1 Palaemon carinicauda
ATTCTGTGGTACCTGCAAGTTTCTTTTTTATTATTATTAAAAAACAGAAACTTTCATTTTCTTTGTTCCTTACATGTCCTCTAAAGCAGAATATATGATCATATATTAGCTCTACATAAGACTTTTCAGGGTCCTGAACATTCTATATTGTAATGTTTAGTTCCCAAGGTTTTAATTAAGCTCACCTGCAGAGGGACACATATGACTGTCACCTTTTGCAGATCCACTACCGCTGGTGACTTTGAACCGAGATTGGGTTGTTTTAAAATTTTTCGTATGGCCTATTTTTTATCACCCTTCGGGACACTACAGATTGGTTATGGTAGGTGGTTTTGTTCCGATCGCTCACAACAAACCAACCTAAGTGCCCCTGACTAGTAAAGTTGATCATGACCGTATACTAAACTGTTTTATCATGTTATGGTATCCGCCATTCATATATATATATATATATATATATATATATATATATATATATATATATATATATATAATCCTCAGCATCTCTCACTATCCGTATTGACACCAAGGGTCTCAGAGATTTTCCCAGTCATCTGTATTTTCAGTTTTAAATCAATAATTCTACATTCTTCATCGCCTATATCACGTTTTATAGTCTCCAGCCATGTAGGTCTGGGTCTTCTAACTTTTTTAGTGCCTTTTGGAGCCAAGTTGAAATTGTGGTAAATTAATCTCCCCAAATTAATCTCTCTTGGGGAATGCGAAGAGCATGCCCAAACCATCTCCAGCTTCCCCTCACCAAGATCTCACACATATATGGCACCAGAGTAATATCTCTTATAGATCCTGACTTGCCCTCTAACTCTTGATATTCTCCTGAAGGCTTTGTTCTCCAATCTACAAAATCTGTTTTATTATTATATCATGACTCATGTCCATACAGTAACAACGATCGCACTAAACTGATATATAGTATGATTTTTATTGAGGCAATTTGATTTCCAAATTTTACTTAACCTAGCCATAGGTTAATTTGTTTGTTTTAATCTTTTAATAAAATCTAATTCTATAGATCCTGAATTAGATATCGTAGCTCCTAAATATTCAAATCATTCAACCTCATTAACCGTTTTTTCTTCCATTTTTCATTGCATATTCCGTTTTCATCATCTGTCTTTATTTTATTCATCTTGAGCCCAACCTTATGATATATTTCATGCATTCTGATAAGCAAACTTTGAAAGTCCTGTGGTGTTCTGATAATAAGGAAAACGTTATCAGCATACTCTATGTCCGCTAATTTCCTGTTACCAATTCAGTTCAATCCTTCTCTATCATCCCCAAATGTTCTATGCATTCCAAAAACCATAAGGAGGATAAACAAAATAGGTGGCAACACATTCCCTTGTAACACATTCCGCTGGCAATTCGTTTAATAGGACTCAAATAACATTTACTTTGCAATAGCTGTGCTCATGACCAGACTTAATCAAATTAACTTGGTTGAGGGTACTCTCCGTCACACTATTTAATCTATTTTCTCTTCCTCTTGTTTTGTTAAAGTTTTTTAGTTTATATAGGATATATTTATTTTAATGTTTTTACTCCTCTTAGATTATTTGATTTTTCCTTGTTTCCTTTCCTCACTGGGCTATTTTCCCTGTTGAAGCTTTTCAAATAGGGTTGTAGCTTAGCAAGTAATAACAGAAACATCAAGAAAAATAATAATAATAATAATAATAATAATAATAATAATAATAATACACATTCAAGAGGAAGTCCTTAATAACGCATGGCTCTCCACAAAATTGGCTGATGCATACTATCAAAGTCTTTTTCATAGTCCACAAATGCCATAAAAGAATTTATTTTTATATTCTAACCATCGCTTTACCGAAAGTCTTAAAATGAAATTCTGATCAGTTTAACATTTACATTTTCTGAATACTACGTGTTCATCTCTTAGCTCTTCGTCCGTTTTTCTCTCTAGTCTTTTAAGAATGAGTATACTATATATTTCTCTGACAACTGAGGTAAGTGCGATGTCTCTGAAATAATTGCAATTAGTTAGACCTTTTTTACATTCTCAGAGACACTTCTAGCTCCGATTCATCAGGTCTGCCTCTTCATACCCTATTCCAAAAAATATACTTGTAAGTATTCTGGGAAACACTTCATTTTCAGCAAATGTCATCGAAGCAGTTATCCATTCGTATCAAGGGGCTTTCCATCTCTTGAGGTTTTTAATGATAGCTTCGACTTTAAAAACTCAGAATTCATTCATACACACATCAAGATATTTTCCGCTTCAGTTATATCAATCAAATCATTCTCTTCATATCTCATATTCATGACCTCACTAAAGTGATCCAGCTAACTTTGCCTTTCTTCATCTTTTGTTGTTATTGATGGATATAAACTTCTTCTTCTTTGCCCTAGTAGAAATTTTATTGATAATTTTATGAGCAATTATACACCATAATCACTACCTCAATTTAGAGCTATCTTAACCTTATCTGCTATCCTGTCTAAATATTCT
>NC_090728.1:3295486-3300486 GCF_036898095.1 Palaemon carinicauda
TTCAGTTGGAAAGGTTTCATGATGAAATAAGAGAAGTTTTTCAAATCCACAACACAATGAGGGATGTATGCACCATCCTTGACAAGGTATGTGAACCCGTAGTCCAAATAACTATCTTGATAAAATCTTTGTTTCTGTGACATCTGAAATCAGGCATAAAACAAAGTCTATCACTTTGGGAGAAGGAAAATCAACATAGGCACATCGCAATTCTGTATAGAAATAACAAACGTTTCCATTCCTCCCACTCCCAAATATAAAGTAAATACATGAATTAATAAATAAATAAATAAACTTCTCAAACATACAACCTTTGAAAGAAAAGTACTTTAATAAAACATCTTTGAAGTATTACCAATCTCAGCCAAAGCATAAAAATAGATCCATGAATTTTTATACATTATCCAGTTCACAAATTCACTACTAAAATTATATTATTATTCACATACCTTGTACTCAGAAAACAAGCATGAGGCACTGAATCAATATAGGCCGGGTGTGTATGTGTCAGAAACTTCCGGGTACCTGACTACTCGTAACACACTGTGGTCTGTGAACCTGTGAGGGTTCCCCCACCCTCCTTCAGAATTCATATTTGAACGTGAACTGACTGGTAGATACGACGCCGCCTATCTACAACAGGCTCTCTCTCTCTCTCTCTCTCTCTCTCTCTCTCTCTCTCTCTCTCTCTCTCTCTCTCTCTCTCTCTCTCTCTTCGTTTCCCTCCCTCCCCATGCCCCGCCCAGCCTTCATGCCCACTCTTCTGCCTCAGAAATGGGGATGGCACTCCAATTCTCCCCTTGAATATCATGTCAGTGAGAACTGATATGATCATATCACGATTGAAAGGCTAACAACAAATTGCCGCATGTACTACGAGAAAATTTTCCGCTTGTTTTAGTTAGTAGGTAGTGTAATTCTATCCCGGCTGGAAGCTTTATATTTCTCCCATGGGGATATTTCCCCCAGTTTGGGAACCACTGCGCTAGTTTATAATGTAATCATTTCAGTTTGTACAAATATCCAAATACCAACATTCATACATATAATTTTATTCCTTGTTCATGATTTGGTTTGCTCTAAAGAAAATCCAATTCTTATCTCCTCAATGTGAGAAAATTTATTATATAATAATACATGATATATATTTTTTCGGCAGAACCTAATGAGAACATATGCCATCAATTACATATATCACACATTTAATGTCAACCCCCCATCCTTCTCTCTCTCTCTCTCTCTCTCTCTCTCTCTCTCTCTCTCTCTCTCTCTCTCTCTCTCTCTCTCTCTTTTCTAGATAATCCTAACATATTCCAAACAATCATGTTTGAATGATTACATTTTTATCGGAGAATCAAGGCTTCCTGGTTATTTGTATGATCTTTGGAACTACAAGTAACTGCTATCTGTGAAGACAAAAAAGTAATATTGATTTGAAACATGAAATAGTTTTAATTTTTTGTAAATAAAAATGCAATAGTTTAAGGGAATTAAGTACAGTAGTTTGGTATATTAATTTTACCATGTAAAATGATGTTGCATCTTACAGTGGACAGCAAAATTCTTTTCGTTTTTCAGTTATCGGTTAGAAAGTAATTCTCTTCTTGATAAACTACTTGGAGGATTTTTTGTTGTTTTTGATCGTGGTAACGAAAATCATAAATTGATGTACACTTATAGATTATCTTCTTTGTTACTTTTACTGAGGGAGTTTACTCATTGACCTCTGATACAATGAAATTCAAGGGACACTTTAGTTTTTGTAACAAATATTTAATTACTGGAACGGAATCATTGTAACCATATCCGGTAGCTAGATTAAGTATAGCGATGAAGGGAAGATCTCTATTCAGCAGTATGTACCGGCAACTTGATTAAACCATTTCATAAACGCATTGAAGTTGAAAATGATTCTTTGTTCTCTTGATTGTATTTGGTATGATTTCATGAAGGATTTAGCTTTATTGGAAGGGAAGGTATCATCATCCATTTCATATTGTTTCTGGCATCACCGATAGAAAGGAGTTTATATATATATATATATATATATATATATATATATATATATATATATATATATATATATATATATATATATATATAGATAGATAGATAGATAGATAGATAGATAGATAGATAGATAGATAAATAGATAGATAGATAGATATTTCTTGTACCATAAAGATAGCTTTAATTGTTTAGAATTGTCGTGAGACATCGTGTGTGTTTTCAGTCAATTCTCACATCAAATTCTTCCTTAGTGTTATTCAAATCAAGAGATATGTAATTTTGTGTCATAGTAAGGGTACAAGAACAATGACGTCTGATTAAAAAAAAAAAATATGAAAAAAAGAAAAAAATAATTACTTTGACATGATACTTCCAAGATTTGCATAACATTTTTCATATCATAGCAGAAGAGTATCCTGGTCTCTTGATAGCAGTACATACCTTTTAGACGTTCAAAACACCTCTCGCCTGTGGCAAACATCAATCACTTAGCATTGTGTAATATCACGCTGAATAATTGCGTACATAGTCTTTTCGTACGATCATTTTCGTCCAAAGTGTTTTCGCCCACATCATTCCGACTGAAGTCATTTTATCCATTTTTTTTTCTTTTGTCGAACGTATCTTTATCCAATGTTTTTCTGACATCTCGGCGGACTTGTTAATGCATACTAGAATTGAACTTTCATTATTTCTTTATATCTATTGGAAAAATATCAAGAAAAAAATGAATCAATTAGAAAATGTTCGAAATATTTAAAATGAGTGCAGTTTTTTTTTTTTCATTCTGCAACAAAAGGCTGTAAGGGTTTACTAGTGTTGGTATATATTTTGTTCGTGTAATTTATTCTGATTTAAATCAAGGAAATTTCAGTTTACACATTTTTTATCAGTTGCCACATATAAGCATGTTTCCAATGATATCTATTTTGAAGCAAATATGGGAAAAATAGGGGAAATAAATGGCTAAAGTATTACATAGTAGAATAAAAAAAAGTGGATGTGGAAATGGATAGAGATGTTGCTTGAGGTATATTATTTCCTTCCCTGGAGTAGAAACACATAAGAATTTATTTCTATAAATACACATACACAAAACTGATATATATATATATATATATATATATATATATATATATATATATATATATATATATATATATATATATATATATATATATATATATATATATATATATATATATATATAAATATATATATATAGGTGCTACTATAGTGTGAGGTCTACCGCCATATGTCGCCTACCCAGGTGGAGGGTGAGGTCTACCGCGTGACCAGCGTCTCAGAGCCACGCACCTAACCATCGAACATGTGAACTGCCCAAATCCATAAAAAAACGTGACCTGTCCACGTAACCTGCCCATATAAAAGGAAGCAAATGGATCTCCTAAATCAGTTTTTCCCTCGGCCTAAAAGAGATATCAGCATTCTACAGTAAACCACCAGCAACAGGAGCACACACACAGGCAATTAAGCAATCATGGTTGGACGCTAAAACGATGATTCTGAAGAGAATGCGAGGTGTTGGTCGTCAGCTGTTCCAGTCTCATCTTGATCATTTTTGCTGGAAGGTGATGAGAAGAAATTCCAATGATCTATTTGTGTCATTCTTAGAAGATGTACGAAGTGTGTATCGCTAGAATAAATGTGTGGCAATATATGATAACCTGTTTGATATACTAAGTATATCGCTGGAATAAATGTATGGAAATATATGATATCCTGTTTGATGTACGAAGTGTATCGCTAGAATAAATGTATGGAAATATATGATAACCTTTTTGATGTACGAAGAGTGTATCGCTAGAATAACATGTATGGAAATATATAACATGTTTGATGTACGAAGAGTGTATCGCTAGAATAAATGTATGGAAATATATGATAACATGTTTATTTTTACGTTTATTCCCTTTTTTTAATGTAATTAGAAATCCAATCATCTATATAAGTCATTTCTAAGAGATGTTTAAATTAAGTGTTTATTGCTTAAACAAATGTATGAAATGTGTTTTATCTATGAGGGACGAATAATTCAGTGGTAGACCTCACGGGAGGTAGATCTCACGCTATAGTGTGGTAGACCTCACGCTATAGAGCCCTTTCAATGACGTCACTGGGAATCGCCGGCGGCCATGCTGGAGGACATACAAAGCAAAAACATGGCGGCTGCTACAGCGAATATGGACAATGAGAGCGACTTTGTCAAACAATTGTCGGACGATAAGCGTTTTTACAAGCAGAAACTCGATCTAATTGATGGCCTAGATCCATACCAGATGCAGAATTCATTCAGTCAAAATATTGAGGATTATTTCCATTGAATAATCTGCTTCCAGAATTTGTTGTTTTTCCCTTTAATGCTTTTAAGTCCAAAATTAGATAAACACTGGGCCAATGAAGAGTGTTTATAATTATAAAGTTAATATTGATCATTTAGCCTAACCTTGGGTATTATAATTTTTGATTGTCAAAATGTATGTAAAAGTTTTGAATTATAATGCAATGAAATGATCAGAACAGATACGTGTAACGTGCGTAGGGTAGTGAGGATTCACGTAGATCAGCCCGTGATATTCTGGTCAACCACAAGTCACGCCTTTGCTTGGATAATTCTTCTGTATCTTTGTCATGATTCTGAATAACTGCCGGTATGCGGTAGAAACTCTTGTCATCTCTTTGTCCTCGATTCCCACAGCCAACAATAGTGCAAAAACTGGGCATTGTGTGAATGTGAATGTGATGAGATGGCTAACTATTCAACAGTTCAACCACAGCTATTCACTGAACGCGTCTTTGTTTGTCCTCCAGGATGGCGGACCGGAAGTTTGATGACATATAATGAAAGGACTCTATAGTAGCACCTATATATATATATATATATATATATATATATATATATATATATATATATATATATATATATATATATATATATATATATATATATATGTTAAACGGAAATTAAG
>NC_090728.1:3317299-3324799 GCF_036898095.1 Palaemon carinicauda
CTAAAATTTAATTATTTATGATAGAAGCTTGTTCAAAAGAAAAGTAGTTGGAAGCTCATGCTGAGTGTGAGAGGTTAAAGTTAGAAGATGAACTTTACTATTGAGCAAAGAGAGGCCAAGGTTATACGTGAGGAATTATGATTTGAAGCTGAGCAGAGATTTGGCTAGAGAAGCTCGCAAAAAAACTTCATGAGATTAATGTTCAAAAAGAGTAAGAACCTGAAAAAAAAAATAAACATGCTTATTTCAATGATGCAGATAAATCTAAGTCAGATATTTCTAATGTATATAGAATTTTACTTTCTTGTAATGAAAACGATTCAGATGAATATATTGCCAGTTTCGAGATAAACAAAAGAAAAAAGTAAGTGATCAGCAGAAAATTTGTATGAAGTCAGGAGTTTTGGGTGGTGAGGCACTAAAATTTTTATGCTTCTGCGCAAGCTGCTGTTGGGTGATAATTGAGAGGCAAGGTGAATGCAACTAATTTTTTTTTTTTAACAGACTGCTAACTTATGTACAAAAGTTTTAGATAAAGCGATTGATGAAAAGACAGGTTTAAACAGGTTCTTTTAACAGCGACGTGTAGAGCGAGATATACAATGAAAAAGAAAATACCATTACAGTGTACGATAGTACGTGAATCATGTGCGGTACACCTCCATTCCTGAGAATAGAGTTGATGATTATGAATTCTTGAAAAACGCAATTTTCCTGGCCTATGAACTAGCTCCAGAGACCGATAAAATGAAGTTGAGGTGTTAGACAAAAAAGATAAGCAGACATATGTAGAATTGAGTAGGGAACAGATTGTTTTGATAAATTGAGTAAGGTAGCAAAATGTAAGTATGAGTTTAAGATTTCAAGAGAAACTATATCAATATAACAGTTTGAAAATCATATTAGTTTTAATGTTAAGATTTAGTTGAATGAGAAAAAAAGTATTGATCAATTGTGAAACTGCTGTATGTGATAGTAATTATGTACTGGTTCACAAGGAGTAAGGTCATGAAAAAAGAAAAAAAAAATGAACAAATTGATAGGTCAAAAGACTATAGGGACACTAATAAGACTAATTGTGCAGATGTAGATCAAAGGTACTAGTTCTGTTTCTCATGTCAAGTCTCAAAGCAGCAGTTTGAATAGCACGATAACTAGTAGCAGTTATGTAATGCGTAATTATTGTAAGAAACCAGGCTACAGAGTGTCTAAA
The DNA here is from genome assembly GCF_036898095.1 of Palaemon carinicauda. Lineage (NCBI taxonomy): Eukaryota > Metazoa > Arthropoda > Malacostraca > Decapoda > Palaemonidae > Palaemon > Palaemon carinicauda. The sequence goes on from NC_090728.1 coordinate 3,318,513, forward strand.
TTCGTCAAATTGAGGATGAAAAAAGGAGCTAAGACTGTTTTACTCCACCAAAGTCTCCCTATAGTGTGCTCCCAGTAGAGGTTAACACTGTAGATGACGATATTTTTTTACAGAAAACCTATTAATTCCAGTGTTTGTTCCAGACCTTCTTATAAGATTTTTCCAGCTAAATTCTGTTAAGGGTTTTGTTAGTGATGATGGTGGTTCACCGCACTCTGTTTGCATCATGTGTGATACTGGTTGTGCCCAATCACCTATTCTAATGGAAGTTGTCATTCTGACTGAGCATCCGTTTACTGGGAAGCATGTTACTGTTTGTTTGATTGGTTGTGGTCGTTTTTGTGCTCACTTGCATAGCATGGATCTACATTGTGACTGTACTGTATATCAGAGCCTGTTGTTGTTGGTGTGGTTACAGAGTTGACTTTAAATGGCGTTCAACTTTTCTTCGGAAAGGACTTCGTAAATGAGAAAGTTAATGTCCAGTCTAAAATGATTAAATAACCAACTTTTGATCAGGAGGTATAGGTTCTCAGGTCTGATTTGTCTACTCTGTTTTCTTTCAGTGCGGAGATTCATCCTAGAGTTAGAGTTCTACCTGCACGTCTAATAATATGTGCTGGTTTGTGATAATGTCTCCACTGTTGTTTGGTCTACCGATTTACCCCATGAAAACAGGCTTCTTAGTAGTGGTGTATCCACAAAATATTGTTCTACTGCCCTATCTCGTGAAGATAGGCTGGATCATGATAATTATTCAATCGATGACGGTTCTACCAATACACCTAGTACTGAGACGTTGGTTCCTGCTAATGTTTCTGCTCTCAAATGTTCTACCCACCTGTCTGGAGAAGAAATTTTGTTTTATGATGCCATATCACATGACTGTTCTACTATCCTGTCTTATGAAAACAAGTTAGTTTTGGATGAATCTCTTATGAGAGTTCTAATGACCTGTCTTTTAAAGATACCTTTGTTTGTAATTATGTCATAGTTCATGATGATAATTTGTCTGAGGTATTTTTTTTTAATCAGTTTAATACTGACTTGTCTGATTACATTTGTGTGTCATAAATAACTTGTAGTTTAATATCAAATGGTTGTCGTCATCTCAAGTTTCATTCAAAGCTGATTGTAGATCATAACTTTGACAGTACTTTGTTTGAAATTGTTACTTCTGAAAATCATAATTATGTGTTCCCAATCTCCTCCAGGAACAACCTATGACTGATAATTATGGAGTGAGTAGAACTTTGTTATTGTAACAGCCATTTTTATATGTAACGTGCTTGGTAAGATGTGGCTCAGTTTTGTTGTACTTGATCTCTGTGTCAATCTATTGAGGAGTCCAATCAGACTTTTCCAAAAGCCCTACTGAAGTGTATCTCTTCATTAGATGAATTATTTAGTCATCTGCTTGAAGATGGTCTTAAACCATGGCTGAAAAGAGGCGAAGGTTAATTTTAGTATGGATTTTGATGCCTATTTAGTAGACGATACTTCTGAGTTGTTTTTGTAATGATTTTATTGTTATTTTTGTAATTGTTTATCATCTTTCTGAAAATTTTTAATTTTCCCCTGGAAATATGATTCAAATTCATTTATTTTTAGGTAATGAAATCATTATTCTAGTAATCATGTATGATACAATATTTTGTTTTCCATTTGTGAAAAATTGTTAGTTAATGACCCCAACTTTTTCTAGGACATGGGATTTGTTATATATAGATTGAATTTATCAATATTATATTATAGGACCTATGAGAGTTACATTTTTACATAATAAATGTGAATATTAAGATTAAAGAAATGTATTGAATTTTGATATAATACATATCAATGCATTCTAGAACAAAATTACTGGTAGATTCTCAATATTTGTCGAAATACCGGCAGCTTTACTTATTATGGAACAGTCCGGGATGGACGATCAGAAACTTTCGCGAGAATGTGTCTCGTTATAGATAAGAAAAGATAGGCCTATTTCAGCAGAGAATATTTTCAGCCATCCTTAGGTTAAGGCAGCTTCTGTGGAGACATAATTTGTGACACCTGTGACGAACATTAAATTTTTGTGATGCTGCTAGGTTTTTAGAAGATAAGGAATTCTCAGAAAATCGAATATCATTAGAATCTGTTTTCCTTATTATAATATTTTACATGTGGAACTGCATCCTGAAATTTTGCTGTTAACCTATTTAAGTCACCATTATTGTCTTCATCTGAATCTTAAAATCATAAGAACTTATAAAATCACAGGCTTCTATAAAGCTGTATTATTGTAAATTAGTATTGAATGGTGAGAATTGGTAATTTATGAATCGTGTAAAACATTGTAAAGATAATTTTTACTTCTAAATATAATTATTGTTATATTAACTGGCTACTATTTTCTTACGTTGTTACGAGTTTTCTATTTTTTTATACGTAATCATTTATTAAGGAAATAAGATAGTGAAGTAGATTTTAAGTAATGCACGTTTTGCTATAGCTGATAAAACATCACCAATTGGTGCATTTTGGATTTTCATAAAAGAGGAATATCTCACCCTAGCTAAAAACACTTTATCATTTCTGTTTCAGCTATTTACTCATCTCTGTGAAATAGGCTTCAAAACCCCAAATAGTATAAAAACTAAAAAGCCTATCCTACAATCAACCAAATATGGAACAAATAGCATTAAAAAAAATAGACTCAGGCCTCACACTAATAAACTGTACAATTTACAGAATAGGAATACTGAAACAAATTAAATTCATGTTGAAAGTGTTACTTTTTAAGTCTGTGGTTCCATCTAATAAACGGATTTTGAGCGAAGCGAAAAATCTATTTTTGGGTGAGATCGCCATGTCGTCCTGATGGAAGTTCCTATGGTATCTTCAAAAGGATATATTATATACTACAGTGATATTCCCAGAGAACTAACCTTCAGGTTCCAGAATTCTAACTCTTGGAGCGAATATCCTTAAAATTTTCTCAAGGATATCGCATAATATCAGAGGACGCATTCTTGACAAGTCACATAGCAATCTCTACCCCAAAATAGCGTTAACGCTTCGAGGGGGACGTGGCAAAAGAATAGAAAGGGGCCGTAACAAGGTTACCCCCATTCCTCTACTACTATTGACCACCACCCCAACGCCATTCCCAGGATGGAAGACATTCCTTGTACCATTGAGCGTGGAGCTAGAGATACAGTATGTCAGGGAGGGAACTGTGAAGATCTTTTCTTTTAAAAAAGAAGGGTGGGTCCATCAGGACGACATGGCGATCTCACCCAAAAATAGATTTTTCGCTTCACTCAAAATCCATTTCTGGGCTCAAGCTATTTCGTCCTGATGGAAGTATACCAGAACATTAATGCATCTGTGGATTTTCATCAGTGCCTTAACCTTGGGACAACCTTTCTATGATCATTTGGATCAATCGAGACAAATGACGTTACTGTTATCCGTCATTATCACTAATCATATCCGATGTTAGTGCTTCCTGCCCCCTACAGGGAAGAGTCATTCTAGACGGTAGAAAGGGGGGTCTCGAGGTAAGCATATATTGTATAGACAAACATAAGAATACACCAGATGAACAAACCGTCTGGTAGTTTGTGAAAATTACCAAATACTTAACAGTATTTCTTAATTCCATTGTATGTGAGCATACAAATATATAAAAGTATATACTCTGGACTATAAACATGCAATTGTCGGGTGAGTTAGGACGCAATTACATTCTAATAGACGTTTACTAGTAAGTAAAACGAATGTAGCATGATAATGGAACTATACATGTAACCTGTACAGAGATTATCTTTCTTTCTTGGACAGCAAGAAATGATGAGTACCACTCTTAGATTGAAGAGAATTATAAAACAATTTCTCTTCCTAATTCCTGTACTGGTTACTTTTATCGGCACTGTGTACTACGTACACCGGCACTAGTGCCATCTGTATAATTCCACACCTGGGATTTTGAACAGAGCTAGTGTCACCATGGTAACACTTGATCAAAGGAGGTCACACCCTAAAAGGGATGACCTCTTCTCCCTTCAATTGACAGTCCCAGTCAATTAGCTGTTCATCGTAGAATTAGAGGGCGGGTTAAGTATTCTACCCGATGTCACCACATACTGCTTCAGATCATGGACTTGCTTAGCATAGTGTTTGTAGAACACTGTGGATGATTCTCACCCAGTATATGTGCAAGGACATTTGAAGTCCAAACCATTGACTGTCTATAACAGTGATTAAGGGGCAGGTTTTAATACACTACCTGCCGCCACTACATAGTGTTTTAGTTCATGTACCTGTTTCGCATAGTGTTTGTAAAACACTCTGGATGATTTCCATCCACTGTATGAACGAAGACGCTCAAAGTCCATATACTGAAAGAAGTTAGGGATGAAGCAATCTTTCTCGGATCATGACCTACGGGAGTAATGTCAGGATCCGCTCTACTAATAAAGTAGGTGAGCTTCGCCCTCAGTTGTTTTAGGGATAAGTTTGATCCAGAGGTTTCTCCTTTAAAGAGCTAACCTCCCCTGAAGTCTGAAGTTCTACGAAGATAGACCTATAGACACTCTACCATACATAGAGAGACATCTTCCTTCAGAGGGCAGATTCTCCAGGGACCCCACCTTTTAGTGGGTAGCTCATTCTTAGCGAGAAAGGATGGATCAGGGAAGAGATTCAGTTCTCCTGTTTCTGAGAACTGAATGTAGCCCTCATCCCTAGAAAGGGCCACTATTTCACTAACTCTAGCCCCTGAAGCTATAGCGAACAGAAAAATAACCTTTTGGGTTAGATCCTTAAGCGAACAATCTTCATTGTTCAAGGATGAGGCATAATGTAGGACCTTGTCCAAAGACCAAGAGATGGGCTTTGGTGGTGCAGCAGGCCCGAGCCTCGCACATGCCTTCGGGATCTTATTAAAGATCTCATTCGCCAAGTCTACTTGAAAGGCATATAGAAGAGGTCAAGTCAAGGCTGACTTGCACGTAGTTATCGTGTTGGCCGTCAAACCCGGGTTATGAAGATGGATAAAGAAGGACATGCAGAAGTTCATTGAAATCTCTCTCGGTCCTTTTGCTTTTACGAAAGCAACCCACTTTTTCCATGATGACTTATATTGTCTTTTAGTTAACTTAGACTTGTATTCCTCTAAGAATTCTACATTGCCTTTTGAGATCCCAAATCTTTTCTTAACCGCTAGGGCAAGAAAATCTTGCTATGAAGGGTTTGGGTTCTCTGTAATAAATCGAAGGCAATTAATCTCTGAACCTTCTGGAGCTGTCCCGCCTGGAAGGATCTCAGCATGTTGAGGACTCTCAGCAGCTAATTGGACGGGATGAACTGGAAATCCTAAGTCTATCCCTTCCATTTTAGAGACATGATGTTTATCATTTAAATTAGAGGATCCTCATATGGGGCTACATATCAAGGTAGTTCCTTGACAGTGCTCATAATGAAGAGGTGGGATTGCAGTTCGGGGACTTGTTTCCATCTGGGAGAGAATAGGTCTGCGTCCGTGGACCATTCTAACTTTATCGGCCTGAGCCTGAGTAGAGCATCCACTGTCACATTGCCAATTGGTTGTATGTGAACTGCTTACAGGTGCCATCCCTTTAGGTAAGGGATGGCTAGCTACCCTTGAACTGTATGAGACGTTTCTTAGCATCGTCGATTGTGGCGTCTCGTTATCGCTTCGGAGTCCCAGATCAGCTGTAGTCAATCTGATCTGCTGGGAGAGAGTTTCCCTACTCATGACTGGACCAACATGATCTTGGTATTTTCGGGCTTTGACCTTTGTTAGGGAAGCGATTAAGGAAGGACCGCTATCAGTCTTTTTAGGCCTCTTTGAGATTTTGATGCTTGTTTTCTCCAGGATCCCAGCGCATCTTGCAGCCATGCTCTTAACACAGGACCTGCCTTTATTGCGAACTGGAGAGAGAACAGGGTTCCTCTCCGTTCTCGTTTTGGGAATCTGAAATTTATCTTTCATCCACGATGTTCCAGGGACTGGATCATTTCTTCGGATGTTTATAGACCAGCCACCTTGGGTGCTGCCCATCCCAGCCTCTTGTCCAGGAACATTGTTGCCTGGACCTTTCTTAGGCTTAAATATTGCATGACTGTGTCTGCCAATTTTATGAAGGCAGCTAGGACTCTGTCTAGTCTGAAGAGTATCTTTCCTAGGAGGTACGTTACTTTGTGTAACCTGAATCCTAGATAGGAGGGGAAAGGGTGATTGACTGGAAGCTGCCGACTTTCAGGTTTGGTAAGACTATAGG
>NC_090728.1:3329799-3339799 GCF_036898095.1 Palaemon carinicauda
ACCAAGGTATCAAGTCATAAAAATCTGTATTACAAATCAATCACATTAGCGTTAGAAACGCTTGGCACACATGTCTGAACTTATGCAAGGTTCACCTTTGAAGGAAGGAACAGTCTATATGGGCACTTGGTGCCCTCATTTAGTTTGTAGTACAGTATGTACCTACACACTCACCCTGGACTTAATCGTCCCAATTAAGACCACTGTTCCTCGCAGAGTTAAACAGTAGGGTTAACTACACGACCCACTGCTACCACAGATCTCTTAAGTTCCTCTACTTGCTTCGCATAGTGGCGAAAGAACACCCTGGAAGACTTCCAGCCCGTGTATGAACGGAGATGTTCAAAATCCATACAATTAAAGAAATTTAGGGATGAGGCAACTTTCCTCGGATCGTGACCTGCGGGTGTACTGTCAGGATCCGCTCTGCGAATAAAATATGTCATTTTCGCTCTGAGTTGATTCAGAGATAAATTTGAGCCTGATGTTTCTCCCCTGAATAGTTGACTACCCTTGAAGTCTGAAGTTCTACGAAGATAGACCTTTAGGCATTCTACTGGACATAGAGATGCATCTTCTTTCAGAGGACAGATTCTCCAGGGACCCCACCTGTTGGTGGGTAACTCATTCTTGGCGAGAAACGTAGGATCCGGAAACAGGTTCAGCTCCCCCCCATCCAGGAACTGAACACGACCTGCCTCTCTCGAGAGGGCTACGATCTCACTAACCCTGGCCCCGGACGCGAGTGCAAATAGGAAAATAACTTTTTGCGTCAAATCCTTTAACGCACATTCTTCATTGCTCAACAAGGAGGCGAAATGAAGAACTTTGTCTAAAGACCATGAGATGGGCTTTGGAGGTGCTGAAGGTCTGAGCCTAGCGCAGGCTTTCGGAACTTTATTAAAGATCTCGTTACCTAGGTCGATCTGGAAGGCAAATAAAATGGGTCTCATCAAAGCCGATTTACACACTGAAATCGTGTTAGCTGCCAATCCTTGGCCATGGAGATGGATGAAGAAAGATAAGCAGAAATCTGTTGAGATCTCCTGCGGATTCTTTGCCTTTACAAAGGCCATCCATTTTCTCCAAGATGACTCATATTGCCTTCTAGTCGATTTGCACTTGTATTCCTCTAGGAAGTCTATGCTGGCTTTCGAAATCCCGAAGCGCTTTCTCACCGCTAGGGCGAGAAAATCATGAGCTGCAGGGTCTGGGTTTTCTGTAATGAAGCGCAGACAGTCGACTTCTGGACTCGCTGGGTCAGAACTGGATGTGGTAGCGGCACGAACTTCATCTGTAGTTCCAACGCCAAGGGGAACCACATGCTGTTCGCCCACTTGTGGGCCACTATTGCCGCTACCCCCTTGAAGGATCTCAGTTTGTTGAGGACCCTCAACAGAAGGTTGTGAGGAGGGAACAGATAAATCCTGGACCATCTGTTCCAGTCGAGGGACATTGCGTCCACTGCTTCCGCTAAGGGGTCCTCGTACGGGGACACGTACAGGGGCAACTTCTTGTTGTCTTTCGTCGCAAAGAGGTCTATTTGCAGTTCTGGGACTTGATTCAGAATGAAGGAAAATGATCCTGCGTCTAAGGACCATTCCGACTCTATCGGTGTGAACCTGGATAGAGCGTCCGCTGTCACATTGCGGACTCCTTGAAGGTGAACTGCCGACAGGTACCACTTCTTCTTTTCCGCCAATCGGAAAATGGCTAACATCACTTGGTTGAGAGGTGGTGACCTCGACCCTTGTCGATTCAAGCATCTCACAACCACCTCGCTGTCTGTCACCAATCTTATGTGGATCGAGTGACGCGGGGAGACTTTCTTTAAGGTAAGGAGCACTGCCATAGCTTCTAGAAAGTTTATATGAAAGGTCCTGAATAGCTTGGACCAAGTCCCCTGGACTTTTTTCCGATGAGAGTGACCTCCCCATCCCTCCTTTGAGGCGTCTGAGTGAATCGTCAACGACGGGGGAGGTGGCTGAAGAAGAACAGACTTCTTTAGATGTCTGGCTTGGGACCAAGGTCTGAGAAGAGTACGTAGCCGAGGCGGCACTGGTCTTCTCAGGTCTCTTCGCGCGTTTGATGCATACCTTCTCCAAACTCCGGTTGCATCCTTTAGCTGTGCTCTTAGCACTGGGTCTGTCACTGAAGCAAACTGGAGAGAGCCTAGTACCCTCTCCTGTTCGCGTCTTGATATCCTTTCGGAATCTAGAAGTCTCTTGACAGAGCCCGCTATCTCCTTCCTTTTCTTCATTGGGATGGAGAAACTGTGTGACAAAAGGTCCCAGTGGATTCCCAGCCACTGGAACTTTTGGGATGGAGAAAGTCGAGACTTTTTCTTGTTGATCTTGAAGCCTAGGTACTCTAGGAACTGGATCACCTGACTGGAAGCTTGCAAGCATTCGGTCTCGGATGCTGCCCACACCAGCCAGTCGTCCAGGTAGGCTACTACCTGAATTCCCTTTAGGCGTAATTGTTTGAGAGCTGCGCTCGCAAGCTTCGTGAAAATCCTTGGGGCTATGTTTAGCCCGAATGGCATGGCTCTGAAGGCGTACAGTTTTCGTTGTAGCCTGAACCCTAGGTAGGGGGAGAGTCGACGGCTGATTGGAATGTGCCAATAGGCGTCTGACAAGTCTATAGAGACTGAGTATGCCCTCTTGGGCAGTAAGGTCCTTATGTGTTGCAGTGTTAGCATCTTGAATTTGCAATTCACTATGAACTTGTTGAGTGGTGACAAGTCCAGAATGACTCTGAGCTTTTCCGAGTCTTTCTTGGGAACACAAAACAGCCTCCCTTGGAATTTGATGGACTTCACCTTTCGGATCACATTTTTCTCCAACAGTTCTTGAACGTACTCCTCCAAAATGGGGGTGGAGTGTTGGAAAAACCGAAGGCATGGGGGTGGAGTGCTGTACCAGCTCCAACCCAGTCCATTCTTGAGTAGGCTTTGGGCCCAGGGATCGAAGGTCCAGCGATCCCAAAATTTCATCAGTCTCCCTCCTACCGGTATCATTTCACTTGGACTGCCGTCCTGAGGTCTTGCCTCCCTGACCACGACCACCTCTGAATCCCCTTCCCCTTGAGGGGCGCCTAGACGAGCCTCTGGCTGCTCCTCTAGGTTTTGCACGAAAGGAAGAAGACTGTCCTTCGAACGTTGGGGCGAATGTGGTTGACTGACCTGGTACCGCCTGGGGTACCCACTGAAAGGCAGTCGGGGTTTGTGCCACCATCTGGGGCACTGGAGGCAAAGGCAATTGCAGTTTCTGTTGCTGTCTATAAGGCTTGGCTGGCCGAGATGGTAGCCTAGTCTTCATATTCTTCCTCTTTGGTTGAGGACCCTCATCCGGGGAAGATTTTCTTTTGATAGCCAGACCCCACTTCTGGAGAAGATTTCTATTCTCCACGGCGGCCTTATCAACAACCTCTTTGACCACATCGGTAGGGAAAAGGTCTTTTCCCCAAATGTTGGAGGAGATTAACTTCCTTGGCTCGTGTCTCACCGAAGCCCCGGTGAACACGAACTCCCTGCAAGCTCTCCTTGCCTTGACGAAGTTATAAAGGTCCTTCGTCACTGTGGCTAAGTGAGACTTAGCCACTACCATGAACATTTCATGGACCTTGGGGTCACTTGCCATCGTCTCGAGAGTAGTCTGATGAGACATTGAGGCAGCCAGTCTTTCTTTTGTCTAGAACTCTCTTCGTAAAAGAGATTCGGACAGCTTGGGGAGGTCCTCGCCGAATTGCCGTCCGGCAATATCAGCCTCCAACTTTCCCACTGAGAATGTTAGATGGACATCCTTCCAGTCTTTGTGGTCCATAGGTAGAGCCAGCGACAAGGGTTTACATTCCTCCAGGGAGGGGCAAGGCTTGCCGGCCTCGACTGCCTTTAGGACAGCCGCAAACCCTTTCTGTAAAAAGGGGAAGGCTCTATCAGGAGAGGACACAAACGAAGGGAGCTTCTTGCTCAATGCAGCTACCTTCGAATTCGAGAAGCCCCTCTCTTTCATCGAGGATGAAAGTAGGGCTTGAGCCTTAGCGTGGTCCATAACAATGACCTCCTTCGGCTCTGTCTCCTCCCTTGAAGCTGGTTCTTTTCTCAGCCGGACATAGCAGTCCGGATATGATGCCTTGCTGGGCCAGAATTCTACCTCCTCTAGGGGAACTGAACCCAGCTTATCCGAAATGACGATCTTTCCAGTCGTCATCGGCATGTGCTCAGCATACCTCCATGGGTTAGCATCTGAGCATATGGGAAGGTCTTTCACATTGAGCCTTTTCCGGGGCCCATGTGATTCTGCCAGGGACTGCATACGCAGTTCCATTGCAGCCGCCTTCTCCTGATTCTCCTTCTGCATTTGTTGGATCATTCCAACAATCGAAGAGAGGGCCTGTCCCAGTTCTACTGGGAGGCCAGCCGATGTTGAGGGGATAGGCTCCGGCATCTGAACCGGAGTAGCCGACACCTCGTCGACCTCATCCTTTACGACATCCGGGGTTTGAACTTGATCCTGACTTTCTGCCAGGAGGTCTTCTTCCAAACGATCGTCCAGGTCAGACATCCTGTCACACAACTGGATGTCTTGCATCGCATCTGCGACTTCCTCGTCCACCTGGACTTGATCTTGAAGGATCTCCTCTTGAGGCTGGGGAATCACTGCCTCAGCTGATGCCTGGGGAAAAAGATACGCCCTCATCTTCTCACTTGGAAGATAAGGGCCAGAAGTGTTCTTCTTGAAGCCCCTTACCCAAGTACGAAGCTTTTCCCTAGCTATATCCCTTGATTCCGCCGTTCTAGGGGAATCAAAAGCCTCAGTAATCAGGTTAGTGCATACAGTACATACCTGAGGGTCCCAATACTGGAGATCATCCTTGGAGACAGCGCATGCTGCGTGTCTCCTACAACACTCATGTCCGCAGAGGTTCTTGCTACGGACATTGCAGAAAACATTTCCGCACTTCGGAGGGTCCTCCTGTAAAGAGAAGAAATTTCCATGAGTATCAAGTGAACTATGTATCACTGGATATGCATAGTATAGCATAACAATTCATAAATGAAAGACACACACTTGTGTTTCCCTCACAACCCATTGTTGCAGCCTTCCGGATAATAAAATCAAAAATGGTTTATCTCTACTAGAGTAACCAATGCAAGGTTTCCAGAGGAAACAGGTGGAGCTCACACCTAGGCAATGATTTTAAAATCCTGGATAATAGACGGGGAAGAACTCTGCTTCCTGTCTGAGGGCAACAGCAAAGGGCTGTGTAAGAAAACACAATAGTGTTAGAAGATACAGTGCTGTACCTAAACTTTTACTATAGTTTTCTTCTTACTGTATATGCTATACAGAAGAATACTAGTACAGTATAGGAGGATGTGTGCCGGCCTGCCTTTGCCGGCCGGCACACACCACAATTAGCTTTAAAGTATACTACTTAACAGCTATAGGGCGGCAGCCCTCTGGTTCAAATGCCTGTGCCGGCGGCAGCAGCTGCCGGCCAGCAACAGCCAGTGTTGGCCGGCAATGATTGCCGGCCAGCAACTACACAAGGTAGTACCCAGCTGCCGGCCACACTCTTGGTGACCGGCAGACAAGGACTGACATAAGCCGGCCGGCAAAGGTACAAGACCGATGCCAGCCGGCAGCAAAAGAACCAGAAGACTACCTCATAGGCCGGCTGCCGGGACAGGTACAGCACTAGAATAAAATAGAATGGATGCCGGGATAAGAGTGTACACAACCCCCCCAGCCCGGCAACCGAAAGAGTGCATATAAGGAAGGGGAGAAACTTAATTCAGGCTTCCTTGACCAATGCCGTCCGGCTCTGCCGGCAGGCATGGATGAGGGACCAAGAGAGGTCCGGGCAGCACTCGAAAACATAAGACCCTTGCCGTCCAGCGTCTCTGCCGGCCGGCAATGGGCTTAGTCAATCCAAATCCCAACCTATACTAGGTCCAGAAGTAGAATGACATATGGTACAGTAATACCCCTGCCGGCCAGCTCTGCCGGCCGGCAAGGTACAGTACAGTAATGGCTAGGCCATTACGGAGATAGAGGGGGAAGGGACAAGAGGGTCCTGCCAACCTTGCTTTAGTGACAGATCACCCGCAGCCAAGAACTCTGTCTTAGCCTAAGGGAGATCTAAGGGAAAGGGCCAGCGCAGTAGTATAATACCTGCCAGCTTCCAGAGCACCAAAGCAAGGAAGGCGTTGCAACTCCCAAGGGAAGATTTATCCTCCCCGAGAACAGCAACAGGACTTAGTCTGGTCGATCACACAAGAAGGAATCATAACTACAGAAACCTTCGACAGTGACCTAAGGGAGCTCAGCTCCCTTTGTAAGTGTTAGGTCAGCGAGGGAGACTCTGCCCCAAGCCAAACAACACGGACTCAGACTAAAAACTCTGTTGTTCTGACCCTCTTTGAACCAGACTCTGCTGGAACAGGAAGGTACAGTAACACCCTAGTATAGTTTTATCGAAAATAAATTCGGAAAAAACCACTTAGGGATAAGCCCAAGGCTTAAACAGAGGGAAAGGGATTGCATACTTTCTCCGAAGAAAAGAAAGCAACCGGGGAGTATGATTAAGTATACTAAGGCTCCATAAGCAATTAGCCTAGGCACCAAGAGAATCGATTACCTAATTCACCGAAACTCTCACGTATACAATCTTGGAAATATTCCACACAGTCTAACATGTATAAAATATAGCCTAAAGCTTCAATAAAATTTTAATTACATTCGGAAAAACCATAATCATGCATTAAGTACTAGGACCAAACGACTAGGCTACATGGCCTAGCGTAGGCCAGAATGGCGAATACTTCGCCAAATAATACTAAGCACGAAAGGAAATCCTATGTAAAGCTAAATAGCTAAATTTTATTAAGCAAAACAACCAGGAATGTCACTCTGACTAACTAATTTATACCTAGCGAGTGACAGTGTCCAGGACACCTCTGGTAGGCTACGGCTCTTGTATCAAAGATTAATCCTATTAATCACTCAAAATTTTACCAAGAGCCTACATTTATACATAACAGACACTATACTCAACTTATTCGAGGTCAACGAAGACGAAGAAGCCATGAAAAGCTGAATAAATCCAAGATTTGCGAGAAAAACAGGAAAAAACACCGAGTTGTTAAGCTACGCAAAAAGGAATACAGATGGCGCCAGGATTGGCGCCAGGCACGCATACGAATCGGGGGATAGGGAAGCCTTGGGAGCGGCTCCCCTTTTTCTTTCCCGAATTCGTATCTCGTCAATCTCCCTCCTACGAGACGAATCTCTATTCAGGTCGTAGATTGCCATGTGACGTGTCTAGAATACGTCCTCTGATATGTCGCGATATCCCTTTCACGAGGGATACTCGCTCCAGGAGTTAGAATTCTGGTACCTTAAGGTAAATTCTCTGGGAATATCGCCGTAGTTGTAATATACCCTAGGAAGCTACCCTATAGGAACTTCCATCAGGACGACATGGCTTGAGCCCAAAAATATATATATATATATATATATATAGGCTATATACTGTAAAAGGGATGTAAAAATCTACTATTACTGCCTTCTCCAGAAAATAGGTTCAAATGAAAGGGGAGAATATAAAATTCAAGCTTCCATCCAGCTACAGTACTGTCACCGGCAAGGATCTGTCTAAACCTTGCCGGCCGGCACCGCTGGCCAGTACTGCCGGCCGGCAGTATCAGTACAGTCGGCGTGCTGCCGGTTGAGCAGGCACCATTCTGTGCTGGCCTAGTAGGCCGCACCCCGGCAGTAGCCATTGCTGCTAGCAGTTCAAGAAAGAACTGAAGAACCTTTGCAAACAGAAGGGACTTCCCACTTACAGCCAACATGGCCAGCAGCTGCCGGCCGGCAGCTGCCCTGGTTGACTGCCAGCAGTCACCATGACTGCCGGCCGGCAGCAGCCATGACTGCCGGCCGGCAGTAGTCTTTACTGCCGGCCGTCAACTAAAATGGCCGGCCGTCAACTAAAATGGCCGGCAGCTCACAGCTGTCATTACTGCCTGCCGACAGATGTCAAGACTGCCGGCCAGCACCTATCAACTGTAAGAGGGGGAGTCTGGTCGATCCCGGCAACCCACCGGCAACAGTAAGGTTGCCGGGATTGCCAACATAAAGGGAAAAAAGGGAAGGGAAAAGAGGGTCCTGTGAAAGGTATAGCAGGAGCCGGCCTTAGCCTGTCCTGCCCCACCTAACAATTCCGTTCCTGTATTAGAACTATCTCAGGCGGCTAAAGAATTCTATTCCTTAGCATAGGGATAGATTAATACAAATAAGAGGTTGGTAGCACCCTCGCCACCACCTCTAAAGGAAAGGAAACGGGTTTGCAGTGCCAGTGTCCCCTAAGCATAAGAAGAATTCTATTCCTCAGCCTAGGGTCCACTAACACAGGACTAGTCTGCTAGGTCACAGGAAGAAGGGTCATATTGTACAGACCCTTCAGGATTGGCCTAGGGAGGTCTAGCCTCCTATGTCGGCAGCCTAACGTAGCAAAAGAATTCTATTCATCTTGCCAGGTAGCTACCGACCACAGACTAAATACTCTGAGATTCTGGCCAAAACCCCAAAAACCTGCTTCTGCGGTTACAGAAAGAAAGTCATGCCTGAATTAAAAATTCGAGGCCGACCCGCTAAGGTTGTAGCCTGAGGCTACACTCAGACGGAAGAGGGATTACCCGTAAACTCTCTTTTTGAGAGGGGTAAAGTTCACCCAATTAAAAGGTTAGGAACCTAGGCGAGACGAGATCTCGTTTACCTCACACACCGAGAGACTAACTATACGATCGACATGGAAAGGAAAAATATGCAGATGTAAATATCTTTACAAGAAAATATTGTCTAAATAGCTAACATAATGAAATAATTAATTAATGATATATGAAGCTATTTAAAAACCGGGAAGTCGTTCTGCTAACTAAATAACATGCCCAACGAAAGACAGCGCTCATAGCGCCTCCGATACAGGCTAGCTCTAAACATAAAAAATTACTCAAATTTCACTATGAAAAAGGAGCTAAAAAACTATTCATTGTGAAGACCCAATACTCAATTATCCGAAGGCGAAAGAAGTTGGAGAATGCATAATAAATCTTTGAAAATCGATCGAAAAATTAGATCAACAGGGAACACCACTGAGCGAAATCGCTAAAAAATTAGGAAAGTCCGCCATCCTGGGAATGGCGCTGGGGTGGTGGTCAATAGTAGTACGGGAACGGGGGTAGCCTTGTTACGGCCCCCTTCTATTCTTTTGCCACGTTCCCCTCGAAGCATTAACGCTATTTGGGGTAGAGACTGCTATGTGACGTGTCAAGAATGCGTCCTCTGATATTATGCGATATCCTTGAGAAAATTTTAAGGATATTCGCTCCAGGAGTTAAAATTCTGGAACCTGAAGGTTAATGATCTGGGAATATCACTGTAGTATATAATATATCCTTTTGAAGCTACCTTAGGAACTTCCATCAGGACGACATGGCTTGAGCCCAAAAATATCTTGAAGTATACCTATTCAAGTATTGCCAAGTGCACTTTGATATTCTTATAAGATCTCAAGAACACCAATAGTATAAAAGACCAAGGAATAATAGTCATGATATTTGATACACACAATCATTCGAATTAAATAATCAAATGCTTAGTTGAGGTTTTATTTGGTTTAAGGGGCTTAAAGCAACCATAAGGCTTATATGTAGGACAAAGTAAGACTTTCAAATATGGTTCAGAGGTTTGTGGAAATATTCAACAGGGTATTTTTCAAGTAATTTACAGTAATTATGTGTTAGAAAAACAAATAAATTCGACATCAAACTTCACGCGAAATGCACCTCAAAAATAAATTTTTATAAACGTATCCAAAATACACTTTTCGATTCAAACATCCTTAAGGAAAACAAAAAATCTTCCTTAGAATCCAAGTTTTCGATAAGTTCCTACGTAAGAAAGGTCTTTGCGGGGCACAAGATCATTATCGA
>NC_090728.1:3349799-3362299 GCF_036898095.1 Palaemon carinicauda
TCTTCAACTTCTTCCTGGGAAACTTCAATTTCTTCCGAAGGCGTACTAGCAGGAGGAACTGGCTCTTTTTTGCGAGGCTGGAAGAACATTGTGATCGGAAGTTGTTGCCGCTGCTTCTTTTTTCGATCCAAGAGCATTTTGTAGGGAGTCATTATGTCATCAACCTTGTTGCAGAATTGCATCGAGCGAACCATATCCTCGTCCCACTCTTGCAACATTTCTTTCAACTCCTTCGCGTGGTTGCAGGCCTTGGCAAGCCGTTCTAATGTTAAGCCCGTTTCTTCGACATTTTCTTGGGTCTCTTCCTGGGTATCACTCTCTTCCTCACTTGCCGATTTCGTCAGGTCTTCGAGGTCTGCGTCAGTTAGGGGCTGGGAATGGCAGTCCAACAACTCGTCGACGTCTTCAGTCGTCATGTTGCCAAACCCGTCACCTCCAATTATGGCAGCCAACTGCACAGATTTCCGTATTGCAGAGTGTTGGATTTCCGACGGAGTAAATCCCTTTTCGTCGTAAACAATATCGGGCCACAACTTCTTCCAGCTCGCATTCACGGTTGCAGGTTTCATCTCTTGAAGTGCCTTCTGAATATTCTGCAGGCACGTGGCTATGGTGTACTGCCGCCAGTACGCCTTCAAGTTGAAATCTTCATCCTCGTCATCTTGGGCAGCATCCACACACGCAACGAGGTCCGCCAAGTTATTCTTCGTGTAGAGGGCCTTGAACGCCCTGATAACCCCCTGGTCCATCGGTTGAATTAATGACGTGGTGTTGGGTGGCAGGAACTCAACCTGAATGCCCTCATGCGACAGGTCAGTTGCGTGTCCACCAGCGTTATCCATAAGGAGAAGGATCTTGAATCGCAAGCCCTTCTCTAAGAGATATTTACTGATTTGCGGGATAAAACACTGGTGGAACCAGTTGGAGGTCAGCATCTTCGTAATCCATGCTTTTTGATTATGCATCCAGTACACGGGAAGGAGATTCTTATTTTTATTTTTCAAAGCGCGAGGATTTTTCGACTTATAAATAAGCCCCGGCTTTAACAAAAATCCAGCAGCATTGCCACACATCACGAGGGTAACGCGATCCTTGAATGCCTTAAAGCAAGAGGCTTTGGCTTCCTCTTTGAACAGGAAAGTTCGCGACGGCATTCTCTTCCAAAACAAGCCAGTCTCATCCATATTAAAGACTTGTTCCAGCTTGTATCCACCTTCGGCGATAATATTCTTGAACGTCTGGTTCACGTAAGTTTCAGCAGCGGCAGTGTCAGCGGAAGCAGACTCCCCATGCAGGGAAACGCTTTTCAGGGCGAAGCGTTTCTGAAACTTCGCGAACCATCCTTTGCTTGCGGAAAAACGTTTCTGAGGCTGGGAATCAGTGGATGTCCCTGGTTGAGGATCATCTGCATCATCATCATCTTCAGCATGGTTGCCGTCGTCGTCTTTAGGTTCCTTTGCAGCAAAATTCTCATATAAACTCAAAGCCTTTGTTTGGATGGTGTTCGTATCCAACGCTATGTTCTTCTTCCGGCAGTCGGCAATCCACACAGCTAAAGCACCTTCCATGCGTACGATCGTTTTATTACGCGTTGTAACGACTCGCTTCACTGATCTGCTAAAGGTGATTGCAGCCGTCTTTCTAATGTTCGCCTCGTCCTTTTTGATATAGCGAACGGTGGATTCGTTGATGCCAAAATGGCGGCCGGCGGCCGCGTAACTTCTACCATCTTTTAACATGTCGAGAAGCGTAACCTTCTCAGCTATCGTCATCATCCTTCGGTGGCGTTTAGGCTCACTACCAGCCTTAAGAGAAGCAGAACGCTTGGGAGCCATTACAGTAGGATTTACGTACAGTACTGTAACAAAAAGTTCAACTTAAAAAGGTCGCACACAGCACAGATTAAACTTCACAAACTTAAGAACGTCTAGTCAGCGATACGCGGTAACAGAGAGTGAACGATCCAGCCCCGCGAGAACTTTGATGCTGCGGGTAGAAGATGCGGGCAAAACACCAATCACAGGCTAGATAACAAAACTTGAGTTCTGATTCGTCATCTATCAGCGCTTGAACCAATCACAACCCGTCTTACAGTACTATGATGCGTTGGTTACCTACTTATAGAAGATGCCCCGCGCATACTGAACGTACGTAGATTAAGTACAATACCGTAATAATAATAAATAATGATAATAATACTGTACAGTAATAATAATAATAATAATGATAATAATAATAACAATAATAATTTTATTAACAACAACAACAATAATAATAATAATAACAATAATAATAATACACACTTTACGTACGCTATTTTACGCCTCTCTCTCTCTCTCTCTCTCTCTCTCTCTCTCTCTCTCTCTCTCGTACGCTTATTCGAAATGTGATTTTTGCAACAAAGAATATTATTGGATGCAGTACTGTACTACGTACGTATACATACAAAAGATTCATGGAAAAGAAGCACATCCATTACAGTACACACCATTCTAATATGGTATGACTGCATCTGATTTGCGTTTCATGTTCGATTTAATTTTACTACGTACTGAATTATCGTATGATCACATTCTCTTTTCGTGTTTTATTTCTTTCTGTGCTGAATTATATATCATATGTAATGCAATGAACAATCAGTAAGAGCAGATATTACTAATTACAGTATTAATGGAATTACAGGTAACAAAATATCGTATTTGGGGGTCTTCAGATTTCGCGGTATTTTCGAATTTTCCGGAAAATCCGCGCTATGTATATATATATGGGTTATGGAAAAACCCCGCGAAGTGGTGAATCCGCGATTGTCGAACCGCGAAGTAGCGAGGGTTCACTGTATGTATATATATATATATATATATATATATATATATATATATATATATATATATATATATATATATATATATATATATATATATATATAATGGATTTTGAGCGAAGCGAAAAATCTATTTTTGGGTGAGATGGCCATGTCGTCCTGATGGAAGTTCCTATAGGGTAGCTTCCTAGGGTATATTACAACTACGGCGATATTCCAAGAGAATTTACCTTAAGGTACCAGAATTCTAACTCCTGGAGCGAGTATCCCTCGTGAAAGGGATATCGCGACATATCAGAGGACGTATTCTAGACACGTCACATGGCAATCTACATCCTGGACAGAGATTTCGTCTCGTAGGAGGTGATTGACGAGATACGAATTCGGGAAAGAAAAAGGGGAGCCGCTCCCAAGGCTTCCCTATCCCCCGATTCGTATGCGTGCCTGGCGCCAATCCTGGCGCCATCTGTATTCCTTGTAGAGTACACGAGGTGCTACAGATACTGTATGTAGGGAGGGGTCCTACAGCCCTTTCTTAGAAAGGCAAGGGCGTGTCCATCAGGACGACATGGCCATCTCACCCAAAAATAGATTTTTCGCTTAGCTCAAAATCCGTTTTTTGGGCTCAAGCCATGTCGTCCTGATGGAAGTGTACCAGAGCATTACTGTATCTGTGGATTCTCAGAACGTGCCGTACTCCCCGGAGGTAATTTTTTCCCGGTCGACTAGACCTAGAGACCTAAGATGTTACCGTTATACATCTTTTCAACTAACTATAAACTATGTTAGAGCTTCCTGCCCCCTGAAGGGAAGAGTCCTACTAGACTCTGGAAAAGTCTCGAAGAGTACATATATCTATGTATGAATACCAGGCAAGCTAATATAGTGGTCTCGCCCTATATTAAGTAAAGCATAGTTTGTAAAGAACCACTGCGTCAATATGAAATATCGACCAGTTCTCCGCACAATACTTGTATTGGACAAAGGTTTTATATCCGCATAGGAGGAAAACCAATGCAACATAGCTTGCATAAAGGAACAATTCTATTAGAATTATCCCAGATAAGGTACATAGAATGAATGCTCAATTATACCAATAAATTGACACAGGTGAAGGAGACGCAAGGTTCTCAAGAACCAGATTATTGACAGGCAATAAATAGACAGGTTAACCACAATTATATATATATATATATATATATATATATATATATATATATATATATATATATATATATATATATATATATATACATAAGAAGAGGATAACCCAAAACTTTAAGCATAAGTATGATAGTAAACAGAGCTTGTTTGTCTGAAAGAAACAACATTAGATGCCACTTTTAAGATACCGAGGTATCAAAGTCATAAAAGCCTGTATTACAAATCAATGACATTAGCGTTAGAAACGCTCGGCACACATGACTGCACTTATGCTAGGTTCACCTTCGGGAATGGAACAGTCTGGATGGGCAACACAGTGCCCTCACTTAGTTTGTAGTACAGTATGTAACTACACACTCACCCTGGAATTAATCGTCCCAATTAAGACCACTGTTCCTCGCAGAGTTAAACAGTAGGGTTAACACCGCGACCCACTGCTACCACAGATCTCTTTTAGTTCCTCTACTTGCTTCGCATAGTGGCGAAAGAACACTCTTGAAGACTTCCAGCCAGTGTATGAACGGAGATGTTCAAAATCCATACAATTAAAGAAATTTAAGAATGAGGCAACTTTCCTCGGATCGTGACCTGCGGGTGTATTGTCAGGATCCGCTCTGCGAATAAAATATGTGATTTTCGCTCTGAGTTGATTCAGAGATAAATTTGAGCCTGATGTTTCTCCCCTGAATAGTTGACCACCCTTGAAGTCTGAAGTTCTATGAAGATAGACCTTTAGGCATTCTACTGGACATAGAGATGCATCTTCTTTCAGAGGGCAGATTCTCCAGGGACCCCACCTGTTGGTGGGTAACTCATTCTTGGCGAGAAACGTAGGATCCGGAAACAGGTTCAGTTCTCCTCCATCCAGGAACTGAACACGACCTGCCTCTCTCGAGAGGCTACAATCTCACTAACCCTGGCCCCGGACGCGAGTGCAAAATAGGAAAATAACTTTTTGTGTCAAATCCTTTAACGCACACTCTTCATTGCTCAACAGAGAAGCGAAATGAAGAACTTGTCTAAAGACCATGAAATGGGCTTTGGATGTGCTGAAGGTCTGAGCCTAGCACAGGCTTTCGGGACTTTATTAAAGATCTCGTTACCTAGGTCGACCTGGAAGGCATATAGAATGGGTCTTGTCAAAGCAGACTTACACGCTGAAATCGTGTTCGCTGCCAACCCTTGACCATGGAGGTGGAGAAGAAAGATAAGCAGAAGTCTGTCAAGATCTCCTGCGGATTCTTCGCCTTGACAAAAGGCCACCCATTTTCTCCAAGATGACTCATTTTGCCTTCTAGTAGATTTGCACTTATATTCATCAAGGAAGTCTATACTGGCTTTCGAAATCCCGAAACGCTTTCTCACCGCTAGGGAGAGAAAATCATGAGCTGCAGGGTCCGGGTTTTCTGTAATGAAGCGCAGACAGTTGACTTCTGGACTCGCTGGGTCAGAACTGGATCTGGTAGTGGTACAAACTTCAGCTACAGTTCCAATGCCAGGAGGAACCACACGCTGTTCGGCCACTTGTGGGCCACTATTGCCGCTACCCTTTGAAGGATCTCAGTTTGTTGAGGACCCTCAACAGAAGGTTGTGAGGAGGGAACAGATAAATCTTGGACCATCTGTTCCAGTCGAGGGACATCGCGTCCACTGCTTCCGCTAAGGGGTCCTCGTACGGGGCACGTACAGGGGCAACTTCTTGTTGTCTTTCGTCGCAAAGAGGTCTATCTGCAGTTCTGGGACTGATTCAGAATGAAGGAGAATGATCCTGCGTCTAAAGACCATTCCGACTCTATCGGTGTGAACCTGGATAGAGCGTCCGCTGTCACATTGCGGACTCCTTGAAGGTGAACTGACGACAGGTACCACTTCTTCTTTTCCGCCAATCGGAAGACGGCCAACATCACCTGGTTGAGAGTTGGTGGCCTCGATCCTTGTCGATTCAAGTATCTCACAACTACCTCACTGTCTATCACCACCTTATGTGGATCGAGTGACGCGGGGAGACTTTCTTTAAGGTAAGGAGCACTGCCCTAGCTTCTAGAAAGTTTTATGTGAAAGGTCTTGAATAGCCTGGACCAAGTCCCCTGGACTTTTTTCCGATGAGAGTGACCTCCCCATCCCTCCTTCGAGGCGTCTGAGTGAATCGTCACCGACGGGGGAGGTGGCTGAAGAAGAACCGACTTCTTTAGATGTCTGGCTTGGGACCAAGGCCTGAGAAGAGTACTTAGCCGAAGCGGCTGGTCTTCTCAGATCTCTTCACGCGTTTGATGCATAACTTCTCCAAACTCCGATTGCATCCTTTAGCTGTGCTCTTAGCACTGGGTCTGTCACCGAAGCAAACTGGAGAGAGCGCAGTACTCTCTCCTGCTCGTGTCATGATATCCTTTCGGAATCTTGAAGTCTCTTGACAGAACCCGCTATCTCCTTCCTTTTCTTCGCTGGGGTGGAGAAACGGTGTGACAAAAGGTCCCAGTGGATTCCCAGCCACTGGAACTTTTGAGATGGAGAAAGTCGAGACTTTTTCTGTTGATCTTGAAGCCTAGGTACTCTAGGAACTGGATCACTTGACTGGAAGCTTGCAAGCATTCTGTCTCGGATGCTGCCCACACCAACCAGTCCTCCAGGTAGGCTACTACCTGAATTCCCTTTAGGCGTAATTGTTTGAGAGCTACGCTCGCAAGCTTCGTAAAAATCCTTGGGGCTATGTTTAGCCCGAATGGCATGGCTCCGAAGGCGTATAGTCTTCGTTGTAGCCTGAACCCTAGGTAGGGGGAGAGTCGATGGCTAATTGGAATGTGCCAATAGGCGTCTGACAAGTCTATAGAGACGGAATATGCCCTCTTGGGCAGTAAGGTCCTTATGTGTTGCAGTGTTAGCATTTTGAATTTGCAATTCACTATGAACTTGTTGAGTGGCGACAAGTCCAGAATGACTCTGAGCTTTTCCGAGTCTTTCTTGGGAACACAAAACAGCCTCCCTTAGAAATTGATGGGCTTCACCCTTCGGATCACCTTTTTTCTCCAACAGTTCTTGAACGTACTCCTCCATAACGGGGGTGGAGTGTTGGAAAAACCGAAGGCACGGGGGTGGAGTGCTGTACCAGCTCCCACCCAGTCCATTCTTGAGTAGGCTGTGGGCCCAGGGATCGAAGGTCCACCGATCCCGAAATTTCTGAAGTCTCCCTCCTACCGGTATCACCTCACTTGGACTGCCGTCCTGAGGTCTTGCGTTCCTGACCACGACCACCCCTGAATCCGCTTCCCCTTGAGGGGCGTCTAGACGAGCCTCTGGCTGCTCCTCTAGGCTTTGCTCGAAAGGAAGTAGACTGCCCTTCGAACGCTGGGGTGAATGCCGTGGACTGTGTCGACACGGCCTGGGGTACCCACTGAAAGGTGGTCGGGGTTTGTGCCACGATCTGGGGCACTGGGGGCAATGGCAATTGCAGTTGCTGTTGCTGTCTAAGAGGCTTGGCTGGCCGAGACGGTAGCCTAGTTCTCATAGTCTTCCTCTTTGGTTGAGGACCCTCATCCGGGGAAGACTTTCTTTTGATAGCCAGGCCCCACTTCTGGAAAAGGTTTCTATTCTCCAAGGCGGCCTTATCAACAACTTCTTTGACCAAGTCGGTAGGGAAAATGTCTTTTCCCCAAATGTTGGAGGAGATTAGTTTCTTTGGCTCGTGCCTCACCGTAGCCGAGGTAAACACGAACTCCCTACAAGCTCTCCTTGCCTTGACGAAGCCATAAAGGTCCTTCGTCACTGTGGCCAGATGAGGCTTGGCCACTGCTATGAACATTTCATGGACCTTGGGGTCACTTGCCATCGTCTCGAGAGTAGTCTGAAGAGACATTGAGGCAGTCAGTCTTACTTTTGTATCGAACTCACTTCGCAAAAGAAAGTCAGATAGCTTAGGGAGGTCCTTGCCGAACTGACGTCTGGCCATATCAGCCTCCAACTTTCCCACTGAGAACGTAAGATGGACGTCCTTCCAGTCTTTGTGGTCCATAGGCAGGGCCAGCGACAAGGGTTTACACTCCTCTAGGGAGGGGCAAGACTTGCCGGCCTCGATTGCTTTTAGTACAGCCAGAAACCCTTTCTGTAAAAAGGGGAAGGCTCTAGTAGGCGAGGACACAAAGGAAGGGAGCTTCCTATTCAATGCGGCTACCTTTGAGTTAGAGAAGCCCCTCTCTTTCATCGAGGATGAAAGTAGAGCTTGAGCCTTAGCATGGTCCATCACTATGACCTCCTTCGGCTCTGTCTCCTCCTTTGAAGCTGGTTCCTTCCTCAGCCGGACATAACAGTCCGGATATGATGCCTTGCTGGGCCAGAATTCCACCTCCTCCATGGGAACTGAGCCCAGCTTATCCGAGATGACGATCTTTCCAGTCGTCATCGGCATGTGCTCAGCATACCTCCATGGGTTAGCATCTGAGCACAAGGGAAGGTCTTTCACATTGAGCTTTTTCTGGGGCCCATGTGATTCTGCAAGGCACTGCATTCGCAGTTCCATTGCAGCCGCCTTCTCCTGATTCTCCTTCTGCATTTGTTGGATCATTCCAACAATAGAAGAGAGGGCCTGTCCCAGCTCTACTGGGAGACCGGCCGATGTAGAGGGGCTTGAACTTCATCCTGGGCTTCTGCCAGGAGGTCTTCCTCCTGACACCCGTCCACATCAGACATCCTGTCATCTAGCTGGATGTCTTGCATCGCGACTGCGACTTCAGCATCCACCTGGATCTGAACTTAGGGGATCTCCTCTTGAGGCTGGGGAATCACTGCATCAGCTGATGCCTTAGGGAAAGGATACGCCCTCATCTTCTCACTTGGAAGATAAGGGCCAGAAGTGTTCTTTTGGAAGCCCCTTACCCAGGTACGAAGCTTCTTCCTAGCTATTTAAATGCCTCAGTAATCAGGTTAGTGCACACAGTACATACCTGAGGGTCCCAATACCGGAGATCATCCTTGGAGACAGCGTATGCTGCGTGTCTCCTACAAAACTCATGTCCGCAGAGGTTCTTGCTGCTGACATTGCAGAAAGCACTTCCCCACTTCGGAGTGTCCTTCTGTAAAGAGAAGAAATTTCCATGAGTATCAAGTGAACTATGTATCACTGGATATGCATAGTATAGCATAACAATTCAGAAAGGAAAGACACACACTTGTGTTTCCCTCACAACCCATTGTTGCAGCCTTCCAGATAATAAAATCAAAATGGTTTATCTCTTCTAGAGTAACCAATGCAAGGTTTCCAGAGGAAACAGGTGGAGCTCACACCTAAGCAATGATTTTAAAATCCTGGATAATAGACAGGGAAGAACTCAGCTTCCTATCTGAGGGCAACAGCAAAGGGCTGTGCAAGAAAACACAATAGTGTTAGAAGATACAGTGCTGTACCTAAACCTTTACTATAGTTTTCTTCTTACTGTATATGCTATACAGAAGAATACTAGTACAGTATAGGGGGATGTGTGCCGGCCTGCCTTTGCCGGCCGGCACACACCACAACTAGCTTTAAAGTATACTACTTAACAGCTATAGGGCGGCAGCACTCTGGTTCAAATGCCTGTGCCGGTCGGCAGCAACTGCCGGCCGGTAACAGCCAGTGTTGGCCGGCAATGGCTGCCGGCCAGCAACTACACAAGGTAGTACCCAGCTGCCGGCCACACTCTTGGTGACCGGCAGACAAGGACTGACATAAGCCGGCCGGCAAAGGTACAAGACCGATGCCAGCCGGCAGCAAAAGAACCAGAAGACTACACCTGCCCGGCTGCCGGCCTCATAGGCCGGCAGCCGGCCTCATTGGCCGGCAGCCGGGACAGGTACAGCACTAGAAGAAAAAAGAATGGAGGCCGGGATAAGAATGTACACAACCCCCAACCCCGGCAACCGAAAGAGTGCATATAAGGAAGGGGAGAAACTAATTCAGGCTTCCTTGACCACTGCCGTCCGGCTCTGCCGGCAGGCATGGATGAGGGACCAAGAGAGGTCCGGGCAGCACTCGAAAACATAAGACCCTTGCCGGCCAGCAGCTCTGCCGGCCGGCAATGGGCTGAGTCAATTCCACATCCCAACCTATACTAGGTCCAGAAGTAGAACGACGTACAGTACAGTAATGGCTAGGCCATTACGGAGATAGAGGGGGAAGGGACAAGAGGGTCCTGCCAACCTTGCTTTAGTGACAGATCACCCGCAGCCAAGAAACTTATCTTAGCCTAAGGGAGATCTAAGGGGAAAGGCCAGCAATACTTGCCAGCTTCCAGAGCACCAAAGCAAGGAAGGCGTTGCTACTCCCAAGGGAAGAACTTATCCTCCCCCGAGAACAGCAACAGGACTAGTCTGGTAGATCACAAAAGAAGGAATCATAACTACAGAAACCTTCGGTAGTGACCTAAGGGAGCTAAGCTCCCTTTGTATGTGTTAGGTCAGCGAGGGGGACTCTGCCCCAAGCCAGACAACACAGACTCAGACTAAAAACTCTGTTGTTCTGTCCCTCTTGAACCATAACTACAGGAACAGGAAGGTACAGTAACACCCTAGTATAGTTTTATCGAAAATAAATTCGGAAAAAACCACTTAGGGATAAGCCCAAGGCTTAAACAGAGGGAAAGGGATTGCATACCTTCTCCGAAGAAAAGAAAGCAACCGGGGAGTATGATAAAGTATACTAAGGATCCATAAGCAATTAGCCTAGGCACCAAGAGAATCGATTACCTAATTCACCGAAACTCACACGTATACAATCTTGGAAATATTCCACACAGTCTAAAATGTATAAAATATAGCCTAAAGCTTCAATAAAATTTTAATTACACTCGGAAAAATCAAAATCATGCATGAAGTACTAGGACCAAACGACTAGCCTACATGGCCTAGCGTAGGCCAGAATGGCGAATACTTCGCCAAATAATACTAAGCACGAAAGGAAATCCTATGTAAAGCTAAATAGCTAAAATTTATTAAAGCAAAACAACCAGGAATGTCGCTCTGACTAACTAATTTATACCTAGCGAGCGACAGTGTCCAGGACACCTCTGGTAGGCTACGGCTCTTGTATCAAAGATTAATCCTATTAACCCTGGATAGGTACGGTCCTCGGACACCCCTTTAAGGGTATACTCGGACGCGAACGACCCCGACGCCAAAAAAAATTCTTGAAAAATCAGTTTTTGCAGTAACCTCCTTTTTTCTTTTGCCAAAAAAAACTTCAATGAATGCTTAAAACAACTGTAAAGATAAATACTACTCATCTGCAGAAAAACTATTTATTATAAATATTTTAAAAAATTAAGTAGAAAAAAAAAAGACCTGACATAAAAATTCATAAAAAAAAAGTTTATACATATATACACAAATCCTTTTAGGAATTGATTATTGAATGTTTAGGACACATCTTGATGTATTTTGGATGAAGTCAGACCCATGGAGGTGAAGATCTGAAATGAGAAAAAAAGGGTAACTTTTTTTGGCCAAAAAAAATTGTCCAAATTTCATGAATTTTTTTGGGTACCCAAATGAAATAGGAAGTGGCTAATTTTTTTTAGGGAATAAACATATGTTATCCTAAAATAGAAATATGTAAAAAAATCTTCATTATTTTGTAAATTACATTTATATCAGGGGCCATATCTAAAGGTAATTTTTTGAGTACTTGGAAATTTCGTAAAAAAATACATATATTTAATATATAATATGATATTTATGCAGGTAAAAATATACCAAAATATCACAAATTCTATAGGGAACAAGAATATATATAGATAGGGCAGCTTACGCTTCGGATATGTCCACAAAATGGCCGCCAACCACACTGACTCAGACTCCCTAATCTGCCACTTGAAATGTAGGAAGGGTATGTCAATTTCAAGGTGTTATTTACTAATCTAATTCTTATTGGATATGCATAAAAATTGTATGGTGGGTTGCTGGATAATTGTCGATTATTTTACGGCTATAAAATTAAAATTCTGACCCAAAAAAAATTTTTTGAAGGGAAATAAAATCGAAAAAAAAAATGTAAAACAACATTTTAGCTAAAAAAATTTGATGATATTCAATCAAAAAAAAAGTAAACAAAATTTTCCGACAAATAAACATCTAGAGGAATCATTACTCTGTGATAGTTCCTTAGTACGTAGTAATTTTGAAAGAATTGGGAAAAAACGAAAAAATGGCAATCACCGGAAAATCGAACACATACCTATATATACGCCATATCTGGCTAAAAAAAAAGATAGGCATGGGTAGCCAGATCATCTAGAAACACTTTCCAACACTATAAAAATATAAGTTTTGCGACACTACTTGCCAATTCCTTACGGTAACATGACTAAGCAAAAAAATGCAAAACAAATAAAAAGGGGCACTCGTGGAAAAATGGCCATTCTAATATACGGCATTTCAGAAAAAAAAAATTTCAGCCACGTGCTAGGCAAACCATCAAGGCATATTTTCCGACAAATAAACATATAAATGAAATATTACTCTGTGATAGTTCCTTAGTACGTAGTAATTTTGA
>NC_090728.1:3367299-3374799 GCF_036898095.1 Palaemon carinicauda
TTGATGATATGCCAACATCTGTTTTATTTCCGCCGTACCTAAGATTTGATCTACCTCCTCGGTCTCCTCCGACTCACTCAACTGCGCTTGGAACTCATCATACTGCATGGCTTGCAGCTCCTTGAGTTCCTCAGTGGTGAGCTCTTCATGAAGCTCATCGACCAGTTTGGTGATGTCATATTCATCCACCTCCAGACCCATGGACTTGCCAAGGGATACAATCTCTTCGACGTCTTCCTCGGCGGCAAGCACAGGTTCATTCTCGGGGCCAAAACCTTCGAAATCTCTGGGAGCAACAGCATCAGGCCAAAGCTTCTTCCAAGCTGAATTCAGGGTCCGACGAGTTACTCCCTCCCAAGCCTGATCTATGATCTTTAAGCAGTGTACGATATTGAAGTGGCTCCTCCAAAATTCACGCAAAATTACGTTGGTGCTTTGCGTGACATTTAAGCACTGCATAAATAAGTGCTTGGTATACAGCTTCTTAAAATTAGAGATGACTTGCTGGTCCATGGGCTGGAGGATAGGGGTGGTATTCGGTGGAAGATACAACACTTTGACGAATTTGTATTTATTGATGATATCATCTTCGAGTCTTGGATCTTGCCGAAGGTTGTTGCAGGTGAGATACTGTAGCCATATGGGATACAGCTTAAGAACTGGTCAGAGACTTGGTAACCCAGAATTTTCTAATATAAGGAACCATGCCGCCATTTGCAAAACCCAAGTAAACAAAAAACATTTTTCAATTATTGGTGGGACAAAACATAGCGAATTTTTAACTACCCTTGAATCATTATACATTAAACGCCTTGTTCCTTCTTTAAACTCTAACGCCTCCGCTTCTCCTCTTTTCTTAGCATAACTGAAGTCGTAGATGGGTAACAATTCTTACTCATTCGTTCTTCGCCTTTTCCTATGGATGGCTTGGTGAGCACTGGTTCTCTTATGTTTCAATGTTTGAATTTTTCACGATTTTCTGTTATAAAATCAATAATGTTTTAATATTCTTTTACTATTTTGTTTTAAATTATTGTATAAATTTTAAGAATTTTATATTTATATCTTTTATAGATTGATAATGAACATTGCAATGTTCGAAACGTTTCCTAAATAAATTATGGCCTTTTTACTGATGTGTTTTGGACCCTGCTGCACACCATATATAGGATCTTCACCTGTAATCCCCTATATATATATATATATATATATATATATATATATATATATATATATATATATATATATATATATATATATATATATATATATATATATGTATGTATATATATATATATATATATATATATATATATATATATATATATATATATATATATATATATATATATATATATATGTATGTACTAACGTAAATATGTGTATTTATGTTTCCCTTACTGGGTGGGGAACCCTTAACTTTAAGAAAGGGTTTGTAGTTAGCAGGTTGTCCAGGCCAAAAGCCACCCGTTGAGATACTACCGATAATGAGTTAAGGGGTCTTTTGACTGGCCAGACAGTACTACATTTGATCCTTGCTTCAGGTTACGATTAATTTTCCCTGTCCTTACACATACACAGAATAGTCTGGCCTATTCTTTACAGATTCTTCTCTATCCTCATGCGCCTGACAACACTGTGATTACCAAACAATTTTTTTTTCACCCACGGGGTCAACTACTGCACTGTAATTGTTCAGTGGCCACTTTCCTCTTGGTAAGGGTAGAAGAGACTCTTCAGCTATGATAAGCAGCTCTTCTAGGAGAAGGACACTCCAAAATCAAATAATCGTTCTCTAATCTTGGGTAGTGACATAACCTCTGTACCATGGTCTTCTACTGCCTTGGGTTAGAGTTCTCTTGCTTGAGGGTACAATCGGTCATACTGTTCTTTGTTATTTCTCTTCCTTTTGTTTTGTTAAAGTTTTTATAGTGTATATAGGAAATATTTATTCTAATGTTGTTACTGTTCTCAAGATATTTTATTTTTCCTTGTTTCCTTTCCTCACTGGGCTATTTTCCCTGTTGGAGGCCCTTGGCTTATAGCATCCTGCTTTTTCAACTAGGTTTGTAGCTTAGCAGGTAATAATAATAATAATAATAATAATAATAATAATAATATATACATACACACACACACACACACACACATATATATATATATATATATATATATATATATATATATATATATATATATATATATATATATATATATATATATATATATATGTATATGTATATATATATATATATATATATATATATATATATATATATATATATATATATATATATATATATATATATATATATATGTCATCACCCATTACTAATCAACTTCAGAACAAATGCCTCAGACATGTCCTTTCTATTGCGTCTGTTTATGGCCTTTCTGAGTCACTCCACACCCGCAAACTTCCCTAGTTTGTTAATCCAATTTCGACGCTTACTTCCTATCCATCTTTATCAATCTCTAGTAGTAAAGGCAAAATACAGTTTAACCCCCAAAAAATTGTAGCAAAAGGTTTCTCAACTGATTCTGGTAGGTTTTAATGTACTTTTTAACATACTAAAAGTTTACCAAACTATGACCCCCGGAAAAGTGTTTTTTTCAAGATGGCGTCCAAGATGGCCGCCGAAACCTATGAACCATTATAACTCTATAACTATCAACTCAAATTACATGATCTTGGTGTCTATTCCTAAATTTTTTGGGGTAAAGAACCCATTAAGACAACCAGGGATATCATTGAACTGTTAAATCATTACGAAATTGGATTCTTAACCTTCAGATGTTCACTATCACCATATACACAAACACTTACAACAAGCAATAGTTAAACGAATTTATTTTTAGAGGTATAATGATAGCAAACTAATTATGAGCGTCTTCTATAAGATTGTTAACTTACAGTACTCATGTTTATACAATCTTCTAATTATATCAAATTCTAATTACACTTAACAGAGCCTTATATTTGAAGTACTTGGTTA
Source organism: Palaemon carinicauda (assembly GCF_036898095.1). NCBI lineage: Eukaryota > Metazoa > Arthropoda > Malacostraca > Decapoda > Palaemonidae > Palaemon > Palaemon carinicauda. The sequence goes on from NC_090728.1 coordinate 3,370,296, forward strand.
CATTAGTTGATAACACTTTTATCCGCATAGAACAAGTTTCAGTTTCAATTTTGAGTGTCATCCTCAGTAACAACCTCTCGAGTGTTGTTTGGATTGTTACGGTTTTCAGTCTGGCAAGGGCCACATACACCAGTTCAAGGGAGTCCATAACGTCTGCAGCTGCATCGAGATAATCTTCATCCCTCTGACCAGTTGCAATGGATAATTTTCAAGAGTTTGTCAGGTGCAGCATTGTTTTGGGTCATAACTGGTACTAACTAGTCACTCTTGAGTTTCCATCCCTATTCAATTGGGTTCATTTCACTTGCCTTTCCCATCCATACCATAATTTGGAAGTACACACGTTGGCTATGGAAACTTGTTGCTGATGATGTTGGGGGGAGCCTTTCAGGAGTGACAAATGCTTCAGCAGTTGCCACTCTCTAGGTAAAAATGGTATGGCGCAGTGATGATAGTGTATCATTAGACTTGCCTCCAAAGCAATCAACCATCAGTTCTTTGCCAAGATCTGATGTCTCCTCTTGAGATTTGTTTTGAAGGTTGAATGCACTCGCACAGGACTTCATGACAGGAACGGATTTCACTAATTTCTGGAAGACTGACTTTTTTCTAATGCCGAAAATCCTTGAAGTCGAATCACAGCCTGAATAGGCATGTACAAAGAGTAATTCAGTGCATACATCATCTCTTAGAGTTTCTTTCAACAGGTTAATGTTATATACTTTGTGTTTTCTTACTGTTTGCTTGCATCAGAACCGAAGTAAATGGTCTCAGTGTCTATTCTGGTATAATGAAGGAGCAGGATCAGCAAATCTGTACCCTCACCAACCAACGTTGTGGTGTAATGATGGGATAGTTCAACAGTTGCCTTAACGATATCAACATCTGCATCACCTGCTGACTGAATGACATGGCATCCCCTTTTAGTTATTGTTGTGCTGATAAGAGAAATCATGTCTGTCTTCTTTTTGTCACGAGATAGAAAGTCCTCCTTTTTGCCTGAAAACTCTGTTTCTGCTGTGAAACTAATTATAGGGTGCAGGTTTTTTCCTCTTCTCAGATGTGTGTTGTCTTTTATAAAGGGCCTTTCACCATATCCATCGAACACCACTGTTGCTTGTCCATAATTTCTTACAGTGAAGTCTGCATAAGACGCGGCTATTGTATAATATGAATCGCCTTTCTTCCATGGTAAACTATGGAGCAATGAGCCTCCATCAAGCACATAACAATCTGTTTTAGGTTTAGAGTTAATCACAGCCTCACTTGAAAAGGCTGCAACATGGTCTTGAATTTCCTGAGCAAGCAGAGGTTTATCTGCTTTCGAAGAATGTTCCTGGTCTTAAAGAGGGCTGGAGGATATGGGCTTAGCTCATATGTCAAAACCTCTTCAAGGGCAAGATCTCCTGATCTTGACACGACAAAGAAACGCTGGAACAGAAGGGCAGGATCAATGGTACGATCAGGAGCAATCTTCACGGCAGAGATATTTCCAATGGTTTGGGTTCTGTCTTTCCACTTAAATTTGTAAGTAAATGCTGGCTTTACAATCATATCTTCAATGATCTTGTTCCCACCTGATTCAAAGGCATGTACATTCACATCTGGTCCAACCTCTATTCCGTTGACAGTGTTTATCAGAGTAGTATCAGATGTGAAGGGGTGAACAAATTGCAATCTCTGTCTGAATTTTATCAAGATCAGATGCATATCTTTTGATGCGTGCCTCAGTTGAATCTCTGTGTTGTGGACTTGTAGTATAGGTTAGGTCGGTAAAATCTTGCATTGCACTGTTGTACTCAGATGTTACAGGTTCAGATAAGGTCCAAAGGTTACACATCTCCTTGGTCATCCCACTGCCATGGGTTAGACCACCAGTGCTCTTTAGAGACTTCATCAATGTTTATTCTATGACAAGATCACTACTTAGTCCTGCCCAGCAATGATTACTCCTCCGAACAACATGAAAATCATTAAGGAACTTTCGATAAACATCTGGCTGCTTTTCCTCCAGGTTGCTCATTTGCTGTAGGTAGTAATGAGCAGATCGCAGATAATTGAAGTGCCCAGCTGAAGCAAAGACAGTTAGGCAATTGGACACTGCCTGCAAATGCATCAACCGAGATCCAGTATGATCTGCCTTGATTAGCATTCTTGCTATGCCAACCATACGCTGATAATTCAGCCACAACTGGCTTGTCTTTGAGGTCTAAGCAAGTTCAGATTTCTTCTTCTCCATTACTATCTCAAGTTGTATCAAAACCTCAGAACAAGCAGAATCTTCTAGCATCATCTCTCCAATAAGAAGGGAGGAGTACAATTCCTCTGCCTGATCCAGCAATGTCTGAATCTGAGGATCATCTTTGGCCATTTCCATTACAAGCTGGCTATGTAGGCACTTGTCAACAAGAAGGTGGCCCCACAAAGCCCTCTGGACAACTTTCCCTGTTAATATGTGCACCACCGCATTTTCTCCATAAACAGTCTCAAGTATGTTTTTGAGGCCGGTCCCTTCCATGACAGTTCCTATGGCCCTCAGCAAGTTCATAAGTGTATGATTTGATATAATTAGAAGATTATATAAACATAAGTATTGTAAGTTAACAACCCAATAGAAGATGCTCATAATTAGTTTGCTATCATTATACCTCTAAGAAAAAATTATTTTAACTATTGCTTGTTGTAAGTGTTTGTGTATAAGGTGAAAGTGAACATCTGAAGGTCAAGAATCCCATTTCATAATGATTTAACAGCTCAATGGATTCCCTGGTTGTCTTGATGTGTTCTTTGCCCCCAAAAATGTAGGAATAGACACCAAGATCATCAAATTTGAGTTGATAGTTATAGAGTTATAATGGTTCATAAGTTTCGGCGGCCATCTTGGACGCCATCTTGAAAAAAACACTTTTCCGGGGATCATAGTTTGGTAAACTATTAGTATGTTAAAAAGTACATTAAAACCTACCAGAATCCGTTGAGAAACCTTTTGTTACAATTTTTTGGGGGTTGAGGGGGTATTTTCCGTATATTGACCCTACTATAGAGATCCAATCTGTTATTTTCAATGCCCAACTATCGTCGGTCTTTCTCATTATATGTCATGTCTATTTGATAGAATATATTTTACTTCAGTTTTCTATCGTATTCATATGTCTCTTTTTCTGTCCTTTAATGTTATCCCCATCATTATTCTGTCCTTAGCTCTTTGAGTTGTAACTTAAATATGTTCTAAGGCTTTAGTGAGACTCTAAGTTTCTGATGAATGAGTTAATGTTGGTAGGACCATCAAATTAAATAACATTCTTTATAGAGAAAGTCATATTTTTCTTTTTGTAATCTAATTTTGGTTACCAAATTCTCTTCATGCTTTCCTTATTCTCCTTTCAATTTCGGTCTTATGTCCTACAGATATATTTACTGCCTCTCCTAAGTACGTATATTCATCAACAATCTCTCGTGAATCTTATTTATTGTCTTCCTGCCTTTTCATAACACATTGACTTAGTTCTATCATATTCATTTTCATTCCTATATTTCTACTTTGTGTATTCAAATCCTCTATCATCTTTTGTAATTCTTCCCATGTTTCACTAAACTCAACTATGTCATCTGCAAATCTTAAGTTCTTAAGGTATGCCGCATTAATTTTAATTCCTATATTTTGTCAATCAAAATTTTTAAAATTGTCTTTTAGCCATCCTGTGAATAACTTTGAAAAGATGAGGTCTCCTTTTCTAAATCCTTCTCAATAGAAATTTTCTCACTATCTTTGTGTAGTTTTGGGATTGCAGTTCTTCCTATATAGATATCTATGGGCGTTTTAGCATAAGATTATTCTATTTCTTGTTTTTGAAAGGGTCTCATTACTGCTGATGTTTTGTTTGAAGCTTCCCTATAGTCTATAAATGCCATACTTAATGGTTTGTCATACTCAGTTGATTTTTTCATTAGTTGGTTAATTGCAGGTATATTATCAGATGTTGAATACCCAATTCTAAGCCCTGCCTGCTCTCTTGCTGTCTTTCTATTCGGCTTAATTTGAACTTTGTAATTTTCATATATATATTACTGAGAGTAGACTTATTACTCTGTAGTTTTTCAGGTCTTTTGTGTCTCCCTGTTTTGGAATTAGTATGATGAAGTTTTTCTAAGCTGTAAATATAGAGAGTTCTTACAGACACTTCGTGTATAGTTCAGCTAATTTTACTACTATGAAATCTCCCCCATCAATTGTTTGTCCATCTTCTCTTGCTGCTTTGCTTCTTTTTTTGCCTTTTAATGTTTTCTTTACTTCTCCTACTGTTACGTATGATATCGGCTCAGATGTATCGTTATTTCTATTGGTGAAGTTATTTCTTATAGCATAATTGAATAGCATTGTATAGAAATCTTCTGCACATTTTATCATTCCATCTCTATTTTGAATAATATTTGAATTTTCATCTTTTCCTGCAAACATCTTTCGGCTCCATGTTCCAATTCTTCTTGTCATCAATTTGATGCT
>NC_090728.1:3387298-3394798 GCF_036898095.1 Palaemon carinicauda
CCCCTGCATTAGAATCTGTTATTTTAAAAGAATTCTTCTTATGTAACTTCAACATAGCTTTTCTCTAATAATTGTCAATTGCCTATAAAACGATTCATACTTGCTATTCAATTATAGATAGTGACCATTCTATAAATTGCCTATTTAATCGGGTTACAGGTTTCAGAATTTTCAGACGAGGAAACAGGACGCGGATAATTACCAAAACGTTTTAAATTATGCGAGATAAAATGAAAGGGTGAGAATCTTCCTTTATTTTAAGAAAAAATTAGATAGATAAGATCCATGGGTATTTAAAATTATAATATACACAATATATTTTATAATTGTTAACAGGAACACCCACACTTAGAGAGAGAGAGAGAGAGAGAGAGAGAGAGAGAGAGAGAGAGAGAGAGAGAGAGAGAGAGAGAGAGAGAGACAGAGAGAGAGAGAGAGAGAAAAAAAAATTCAAGGGAATCTAATGTACGGGTAACATGAGCCAAAAACTGCATGATACAATCACCAGGCATTCCGGAAAGTACGTATAACGGAATAGCTAATGAAAGTCAAGACTGTACCTGTGAAGAAAACGAGTGCGTAATCAATGGGGCACATAATAGGAGTAGAAATTATGCTATTACGATAGAGTTAGCCCTTTTTATATGTGTTTATTTCCTGATTAGGGTACCAGTCCTCATTGCGCTTAGCATGCTATAATTGAGAGAGAGAGAGAGGAGAGAGAGAGATGAGAGAGAGATGAGAGAGAGAGAGAGAGAGGAGAGAGAGAGAGAGAGAGAGAATGTTCAGCGGAATTTAATGTGCGAGTAACATGAACCGAAAATTGCATGATTACAGTCACCAGGCTTTCCTGAAATTACTCATACGGAATATCTAATGTATGTAAAGAATGTGCCTGTGAAGAAAATGAGTTTGTAATCAATGGCACACATAATAAGAGTAGAAATTTATTGCCATTACCCTAGAGTTAGTCCTTTTTTTGTGCGTTTATATCCCGATTAGGGTACTGGCCTCCATTGCGCTTGGCATGCTATACTTGAGAGAGAGAGAGAGAGAGAGAGAGAGAGAGAGAGAAGAGAGAGAGAGAGAGAGAGAGAGAGAGAGAAGGGGGGGGGGGGGAATGTTCGGGGGAATTTAATGTACGAAATTTGCATGATACAATCACCAGGCTTCCGTGAAAGTTCCATACGGAATAGAATATGAAAGTAAAGACTTTGCGCAGGAAGATGAGTGTATAATCAATGGGACACTTAATAGGAATATTAATTATGGTATTACGATGAAGTTAGCCTTTTTGTGTGCGTTCATTTCCCGATTAGGGTAACAGCTCTCTTTGCGTTTGTCATCCTATACTTCAGAGAGAGAGAGAGAGGAGAGAGAGAGAGAGAGAGAGAGAGAGAGAGAGAAATTCCACTTTCAACTGGATTCCATGTATATTCTATATTCATAACTAAGCATATAAAATATTTTTTTAAGATTTTCCAAGCTTTTCTTAATCAATATTAAATAATTAAACTTTTTAACATATGTTTTTGTTTTAATAGTTTATATATTTCTTATTAGAATAATCTAATAAAAATAGACAGTCAAACACAGCCAAATAGACTGGTGTAACTTGTGTATTCAATGAAATCCTACCATGAAGAAATAGCTAGTAAGGCCATTTTTCTTAGTTACGCTTAACGAATTATCAATAGATCAACCTGATTTTTTAGTTACGCTTTTATGAAGTATTTAAAATCATTCTTCACAAACACAATTGGAGATTCTCGGGTTTTCGGGTACCAATTGTGACCTAGTCCCCTTTGCCACGTAGGTAATCTAAGAGAGCCTCTGCAATTTTATCAGTCCTTCTCTTTTGTTGATGTTATTTCCATTTTCATCTTTTAAAGCAATCATTTGTTGGCACCCTCGCTAAAGTTTTCCTTTCATCAATTTGATGCTTCTTCCTTTTCTTAGTGTTTTCTAAATTTTGGTCTGATTCGGTTTATGAATATGAGTGATTTTTAGTTTTTTATTGTTTTGATAATTCTGCTAATTCCACTTCCTCTCTCTTGTTTTTTACCCTCATTTCCAATGTATTCGTTATTGGATTTTTAGTGTTTTATGATAATTCTCCCCTATATTGTTTAGGAACTGTTCAACCTATTTCTTGTGGTGATTCCAATGCAAATTTAGGTTAAATTATTGTACAATCTCCTCGTCAGTTGCTTCCATTTAATTTTGTGGCTTGGGGTATCATTTTTTTTAAAACCAAAGTCATCAGATGTTTTTTTTTTTTTATTACAGGAGTGTTTATTTTCTTTCTTAAAATTAGTTTTCTCTCTTTCCTTATATCTAAAAAAAATTTGCTTCTCACCATTCTCTGGTCGCATGACTTTTACTTGTTTAACACTTTCATATCTTCAACTATATCAACTTTTTTATTGAGAATGAAATCTCTTAGCTTTTTCTATCTGGATTTGGGCTACTTCATGTCCATTTCTATGATCCTTATCATAAAGAAAAAATGCTCATGATTTTAAGATTGTTTCTTTCAGCGAATTCTATAAGCGAATTCTATAAGCTTGTCTCTTTTGTCATTCTGTGTATCTACTCTAAATTTGTGTAATGCTGATTCTCTCTCTCTCTCTCTCTCTCTCTCTCTCTCTCTCTCTCTCTCTCTCTCTCTCTCTCTCTCTCTCTCTCTCTCTCTCACTTTTTTTACCTAATTTAAATTGGAAATAACCCAAAACTAACGTAAGTTGAGTTTTATGGTAGTCCATGGATATCTCCAGACCTTCATAAAAAAGTAAATTCTATCAGTAATATTACAAAAATATTCTGTTACCTGCAAGAATTCTATTGATATGAAAACCCACTGTTGGAGACAGACACAGTAGGTTGTAGAATCTCTGTTTTCTCTATCATAGTTTAACAAAAATATTCCATTCGCAATCATTTATTTGTATACTAGCTTTCGATTCCAAACGGTTGCATTCATCACAGACTGTTATAGGATGTTTGTTCAGCTCTAATCCACTGTTAAAAATCTTTGCCGAAGAGTATCGGAAATCTTCAAAATATTTTTACTTTTAATATTGCACCCAAACTCCTGAACTTTTAAGAGATTTCTGGTTCTTGTAGGTTCTCTGCCAAAACATTCTGTCCTTATAATGTAACGGCACGGAATGTTTTATTTATTTTTTGATAGACAAATCCACACATAAATTTATAAATCTGAACTCATCAGAGAAAGGGTTTCTTATACTTATGAAACGAATTATATGTATAGGCAACCAGGAACATTAAGGCTACTTAGAAAAAAAAAATAGGATAATTTCCCAAGATAATCCGAAGTAGCGTTTAGTGTTACCATGAACGAAAAATAATTGTTTGTGAAATATGTGAAGGTCGTTCGTTATTTCTTATGCTGGAGGCGTGATCTATTTTTGATTTGATAAAATAAGAAATATCATTAGAAGCACAAATGTGATTGATATTTCTATCAATACATCACTACTACTACTACTACTACTACTACTACTACTGCCGTTTCCACAACGAAGTTATTGTAATTGCATACTTAGCTCACAAATTGTAATGGAAATCAACGTGTCCCCTTTCAAAAAATCTTTATTCATGAAATTTGTTATATTTATGTTTATATATGTATGTGATTTACTCATTTCATATTATATATTGTAAAGAATACCATTGCCTCTTGATTTATCTGGGGAAAATATTGAACCAAGAACTGGAATAAGACTTTTTTATTGTATATATTAACTGGGCATAAATGTTTACCACATTGATACATTCTTTTGTATTTTGTTATATTTTTGCATATGTTCTCTTGATTTATAAACGTTATTACGATTTATAATGATATTGTACTGTTTATTTCCATATATGAAGAATGTTTTATGCAGGCAAAAAACTGGATTAAGCAATAAAAATAACTGAACGGCATAAGTCCTCGTTCGCTCTAGTAAAGGTCTGGGAAGATGGGCAGATCGTAACTTTTTCGCCCTTTGTTCTGGAGACAGAAAGGAACTTTAGCTGGAACAGGGGCAAAAAGACCAACGTTCAGCAGTCGTGTGCAGGTGGTTCGTTCGTGCCCACTAAATTCAGTTCTCTACGATATCAACATAATAAATTAACTGTCTGATAATCGTTAATTGGTTTAGTGAAACCAAAGCACCATTTTGAATTTGTATTATAATTAATCAGGTATTGTTTGTATAAATGTTTTAATGATAGGTTTTCAGAATACTATAACCATTGTAAACCCTCACTGCTGTCAGATGTCACGATTGGACAACACATGGACATTCTTTACCCTACGTTATTTTACTATAAGTCACTTTTATTTGCAAAAGTAGTATCGTTTAGAAGATACAAATAATACTAGAATCAAACTACAAACACTAATCTGTTTTCCACCTTCAGTGTAGGTAGTAATGATGACTACATCACAGGATTTACGATGAGATCATATAATTTCAGTTAGTTCTGTGCTGTTACATTATTATTCAACATGCATGTGTTGACCTGTATAATATCTCCACCAAATCCTGCAACAATACTGTATTTTACCTTTATCTTCACAATCAAACATAAATGGTTCTCAGACCTAACATTCAAATAACCTCAAACAACTCGGTAATTCATTCACCGAGGGGTAACCTTGTTGTGAAGGTTGAGGATAATATTCTTACTTACTATGAGATTCAGGGCCTCTGTAACACGGTTTTTTGGACTTTGCTCCTTATCAATTCATCGGATGTAGCTGAAAGTTGACATATGTATATTTTACAGCCCCACACAAATTTTGTCAGCATTATCAATAACCTAAACCCGATAGTTTTAATTTTTATAGAGTAAAAATGATCTAGCCGACGCCATGGCCAGTGATAACGAGCCAAGAGTCGAAAACATTCATTACGTAAGCAATGTAAACACCTTTTGACACCCATTCACCTTGTTCCATCGGCTCTGGAACCCATAACAGTCAAGAATGGCTAGCAGGATTTGGAATTGCCCCCGTGGTTGCAAAACTGCATTTGCCTTACGACTTGCAACTTTATACAGTCAAGAGAAAGCCCGCGGCCATATTTACTATAGCCTGAATAGGTAATCATTCAGTTTCTAGTTAAAATCCAATGTCTATGGTCTGATTTGTATTTAGCGTAACATGATTATAATACTTGTAATGTCATTCAGACTTTTGAACATTTCCATTAACTATTCACTATGCCACCAAGAGAGAGAGAGAGAGAGAGAGAGAGGGAGAGAGAGAGAGAGAGAGAGAGAGAGAGAGAGAGATTGTATATAAACAGTCTTTATATAACTATTTTTGTTGTTAAAATAAGAATTTTGTGCTAAACTCTCCATCAGACCAACGGATCATCCGATATATTTTTTTTTTTTTATTATTCTTAGGCCGTACGACCGTGTTGGCTATGTTTTGGGCATGACTGCATTTTGTAAATAAATCATGAATAGTTTTAGGAGTTTTATTTGTACATCTAATGGGAATTTATAGAAGTAAAGTGAACATAATTCATTTATCCTTTAAAATAATTACTACATGTAGCAAAACAAATAGTATTAAAGATGATAATGCAATGACGGAATGATACCATACTTTATCTTTAGTTTCAACATCGGCAATAACATTCCCAGTTGCCATAATTTGTCAGCTTAATGAAATAACCTATCATCTAATGTTAAACTTAATTTCTGAGGAGGCCATGGCTTATTGCACAGTGAAAAAACATGACAAAGACTTTATGAATGGCGGAATGATACATAAATGTGGGTGGGGTATCTGTGCTAGCATAGTAATACTACTGTAGCAGTAGTACCGCAACAGTAGTATACATGAATTAAACGTTTAGGCCAACTGCTGGGATCCTTGAGGATCATTTAGCACTTCTGACAACTACTCGAGAAATGAGTTTTTATAGCCAGAATTTAAATTTACTGATCCAACAAGGCCCATGATAGCCTTCAGTGTTATCCTGAATTATAACGAGGCCAAAGTGGGTGGAGCCTCATGAAGTCATCATTCTGACGATAATTATTGGTGAAGGTTTAAAGCCGAAATACGGTACCGGCTTTTTTTTTTTTCAGTAAATAGGTAGGTAGGTAGATAGACAATAAATAAAAATTGCTTGACATTGGATATAGCAGTTATCAAATCAAGCTTGTCTACTACGTTTTTGAAAATTACCAACTATTCCCTACACCTTGTCAATCTGATTGTGACCTATAAAGTAGACTGTAATTTCTTAGGAAACTTATTTTGGGAGTTAGACTAATAATCGAAGTGTTTTTGTATTTATTAACATATTTTGTTGGTTTGTTCATTATGACAATTATCAGTGGAGAGGTTTCAGAGTTCATAAAGGTGTACTGCTTTGCTTTTATTTAAACTTTTGTGTCATTGTTGGCAGAGCTATAGCCCTCGTTACGTATAGCCAATCACCGATCGAGAAAGAGGGAAGGAAGGCCGTCATAGGTTACGTAACGAATGCGTTCGAAACCTTTTCTCTGAGTAAGTTGGCCCGTCTTCAAAAAACGTCACTTTTACTATTATAAGTACCAATTTTATTCAACCTACGTAATGCAGAATATAGTCAAAATTTATGTGTAGATATAATGTGCACTCTGAAGAAGCGTTACATTCATGAAATTCATAGATAAAAAATTATTGCGAAAAAACCGTGTTACAGAGGCCCTGAATCTCATAGTAGATATTATGCACAGTATGCGCTGTGACTTCCCCCAACACCTGTTCATGGACTATTGGCCTTGGCTCTATCGCTAGCATCTTACAATCAGGAACAAACTAAGAATGTAGGTCTAATAGGTCATTCATGATATTTTACTTTTAACTTGTATAATCATAAAAAACTACAGATGACCTGCATTGGTTGAATACTGTGAAGGAAAGTTGGATAATTCAACTACACAAAATAAAAAGAATTGATGTTACTCTGATAAGATAGAGAATAACATTTCCATTGGGCAACTAGTAAAAGCGGGTGAGGCCAATCAACAAGTGACTCTTTCACATAACTTATAATGGTGAGAAGGTCAATCGAATAATTTTCACACATATCTACATGTATCCTTCAGGAAAACCCAATAAAGCATTCGTTCCTGAAAGAACAAAAGATACCACAAAGCATCATGCAAATAAAAACTCATACGAATTTGGCATATATTGCGTATTGACAAAATAGAAGAAAAACACACCCATTACAGTCCTCAAAATGAAAATCAAAGCAATACATAATAATGTAATAAAATGGATGAGTAGCTGTAGGTTACTTTGAAAAGGAAAGGTTGATACGAAGCTAATAGGTTATTAGTCTATTAGTCTGCTACTACAAATATATAATTTATTCCCATATTAGTCTTACATAAGAACTGTAATGGGTCAGCAAATAAAATACTGATTGTAACCTACCATGGGCCCCCTTAGGGCCGGTAATAGTCGCACGGGTATTA
>NC_090728.1:3399798-3402298 GCF_036898095.1 Palaemon carinicauda
AGTAAAGTTTTGACTCAACAAGTCTTGTTTTTATCAAACCTATAAGACGTTTTCATTTATTTCTTTGAGCGTTTATTTCATTAATATTGATGTTGCTACTACGAAACTTTATCATTTCCATAAACTTTGTGAATCCCTTTGACTACAGTTTTCCCCTCCAGCTCTTATCAGGTCACTTGCGTCGATTTTTGTCACTACATGACATATGTCAATATTGCTTAAAATCTTTAGTACTAAACTATATCAGGTAAACAATTAGACTGTAAAAGGTTAAGCAGGAAGGAAGATAGATATTCGTAATGGTAACATTTATCAAGTCACTGATTATATAAAAGCACGTGTAGACCAGCATGAACACAAAGTAAATTTATAAAATATGAACTGCTGTGAAAACTGCTCTTTCCGTAGTAATAACATAATGTTAAGCTGGTTTATGAGGCTAAATTTGAAATTAATATCTCTACATGAACTAGCTGTGTTGAAACAAAGGCGTATGAAGATTTGATACTTTTGATCTTTTACAAAACTCAAAACGTTTGCTAGCTATATTTCTCTTCTTATCAATGGTTATCATAAGAGAGAGAGAGAGAGAGAGAGAGAGAGAGAGAGAGAGAGAGAGAGAGAGAGAGAGAGAGAGAGAGAGAGAGAGATGGTTGTTTATTAATGCATAACTACGTTATTTTAGATAGAAATATTTGCAAAAATATCCAGGATAAAAAATATTTAAATATTGTCCCAGGGAAACAATACTAGTAACCCTTGTATCGATCACTGAATTTTAAGCTTATTCTTCAAAACCAAGAAAAAACAAGATACTCGAGAAATTATGGTAAAACCGGATCGAGAAAGATTACTTAACAGAATAGTTGTGAAAACTATCGTCAGGAAACATTCTTATATGTTAGCATATAGATTTTCTTTATCAAAAACATATCTTAACTAGATGGGCATAAATGTATGTACAATAGGTTATGCCAGTAATGCCCGTAGTTGCGGTAGATTTTGATAAAATAAACTTCACTTAATCTGGTTTTCTCTATTTTTCAGTACCACATAACTAACTACTAGACAAATTCTTTCTTAATTATCATATATATATATATATATATATATATATATATATATATATATATATATATATATATATATATATATATATATATATGTATATATATATATACATTCTTCACATACAGTAGAATCAGGATGAAGAGGATAATATTGAAACCAGTAACAAGTTAAAAAAAAAACCTTAAGATTTATCTTAATTCAATTTTACGTTCAACCAATCTACTCTTCATGCAAATAAACATCTCTCTCTCTCTCTCTCTCTCTCTCTCTCTCTCTCTCTCTCTCTCTCTCTCTCTCTCTCTCTCTCTCTCAGTATATATCATCAATATGTAGTTAATGTAATAGAAAACGGTAACATTTTCTAGTAAACCACTACTAAAAGTTTTTTTTTTACATGTTCAGTATTGAAAATGTAGCTTCTATGTAAATAAGAATCACGAGGTTTTGCTTTCTATCTGGCTCTGTCTTTCCTTTATAGGCATTCCATCGATCTGGAGTGGATGTAATAAAAGAAAAAAAAAATAATAACAACTTTACGTAAAATTATTTTTTTTTTTAAACCCAATTAACGAGATTTTCCTTCACTACCATTATTCAACAAAATTAGTCACGATAAATAAAAGCATATTTTGTTTCATTTATAGGTAATTTTCTTTTACGGATATGTTACCTACCAATGTAAAACTTTGTTTTAATGAAGAGGGTATTTAATTTGGGAGTCTTTCTCTGGTCTATCCTAATTAGATTATTAGAATATCTTCAGTGAAAACAAATTATAATATAAGGTAAACTAAGATAATTACTGTCTATTTTCTTAGAAACTGATAATACATTTTCATATTAGTTCACCAATTTATGTTTTGAGTATCAAATAAAATGCTTTCAAAATACAACTCGATTAACCCAGCTCATATTTGTTCCCTATTTTGGGCAGTTCTCTATTTCTCTCCCAGCACCCTTTTCTCCAGCCATATATACACAATTCCCTTTTGTTTTTATTAGCTGAGCCCAACATTTCTTTCTCCACATCTTTCTTCGGACCTAGACTAGATAGGCAATTGATAAAAATATCATTAACCTTTGTTTAAGAAGAATTATTTTTCATTATTTATGGACTATTTTTATTATCAACTTTTTAAAATAGAAAATTGAATAATACCTAAAATATGAGACTGTAGTTTTATCATCTCATATCACGAAGGAGAATTTGGTATACCCTTTAGCTGATATTAATGTTGAGTTTTTGCATTGATTTTGTTTCACAAACATGATATATGAATTAAAGGAACGTTTATATTAAGATATCCGTAGAAATAACCTGCGTTATTTTTTTTATCTTTAATATATTTACTTGGACTAGTTTTCTTATTCTCATTAGAATTGACCAGAACACCAACGTATTAGAGATAACTAAGCTGGTGTTGATGAG
>NC_090728.1:3407298-3427298 GCF_036898095.1 Palaemon carinicauda
CATTTAAAAAGTTATTGACATATTTCAAGAGTAAGGCTGGAGGATACGAATTGTTTTTAAAAAACTGAAGTAAAAACTGGATTTCACTATGGAAGTTATGCCAGTTGGAAGATAACGTATAAATAAGCACGGTGTAACAGTGTGGAAATACTATTTAATTTAAATATCATGGAACAACTGCTATAGAAGTTGGTACCTTGACCTGTGAACGTCTTTTTTCTAAAGACGCTTGCATTAAAACCATTTTCTGTCCTAGTAATTAAAACATCTAAAAAAGCAAGTGGGTTGTCTAGTTCATGCTCAGTTGAGAAATTTATATTAGGATGTAGGCCATTGATATATTACAAGAAAGCTTCAGCTGCTTCTCGGGACCTAAATAGAGCAATAGTGTCATTCACATATCGCTTATAAAAGAGAGGGCGATATGATAAGGGACACCCATCCAGCATCTGTTCCTCGAAAGAGCACATAAAAGCATTAGCCATAACTGGGCCAAGTGGTGATCCCATCGAAACACCATCAACTTGTTTAAAAACTTTATTGTTAAAAGTAAAGTGAGTGTTCTGCACTGCAATTTCTAGAAGTTTCTTAAAATTATCCTTATTAAAACCATGATATAAAATATTTTCCTCGTAAAAGATCTTATCTAAAATGATGTCAACCGTCGCCTGCAACGGTATGTTCGTAAAAAGAGATGCGACATCCAAACTCACCATATATAAGTCAACATCCTGTGGTAGAATATCAGGTACTAGGTTAGCAGAATTAAGTATAACGTATTCATTATTTGCAAATGGTTGTAGCAATGGTACCAAGAATTTTGCTATCTGGTAATTTGGGGTATTGTATGCTGCCAAAATTGGTCGTAAAGGAACACCATCTTTATGAATCTTAGGAAGTCCATACAACACACCATAGGATGAACCTGAACAAAATAATTCTTGGTAAGTGCTTTCAGTTATAATGTTCTGATCTTTGAGACTTTTGAGTAATCTATTGATTTTATCCTCCACCTTAAATATAGGTTGATATGTTGGAACACCTATTTCAACAAATTTAGTGGTATCTTTAAGAATATCATCCATTTTCTGTACATAGTCATTTTTGTTTATTATCACCGTGCCTCTCCCCTCATCCGGTCTGGTTATGAAAATGTCTGGGTTATTGGATAAGGTTTTTAGTAACATATAATCATCTTTACGAAAGAAAGGAAACCAGTTATTACATAATTTAGAAAAAAAAGTTTTGTGAGCAATGAGTTGTAACGACCGAAGTCGTCCAAAAAGGATTTCTAGTGGTAAATAAAAATTACTAAAACTTGGTTTAAAATTTGGTAAACAAAAATCAAGGCCTAAAGACAAGATAAATTCTTCTCTCTTAGATAAAGCATCTTTAGAATAATTAAAAACAGTGGTTTTGGAGTCTACTCATTTTGGTATCTGAATACCAAAACGATCTAGTTTTCTAAAATGAGTATTTTGAACATTTGCTGAATAAGAGTTAACAGTTTTGGTAAGTACATGTTTTACATAAAGAAAGTCGATAAATGATACAGTATTTTCTATGACATTATACAGAGATTTTGATGTATCCTTATGTTTAGCAATAAGCTTTTCCTTGTGTCTGATCTCAATATCCAGTAGTTGTCGAGTGGCATCATAGTAGAACTGGGAGTGATAAAGTGTAGCAAGGTAGACTTTAAACTTGACGAAATTGGGAGTGATATTGTTAAGTCTGCAGTATTGGAGGAAATCCAAATCGAGTTGTGCCTTCAGACCTCTTCTTAGTGAAGTCTCCAAATTTCGATAGGTACGTAGAGTCTGTTGCCCAAATTTAGTCCTCAAATATGCAGGAAGGTTGGGGCATCTGGAACGCCGTAGATTTAATATAAATAGGATGGAGAAAAGCCAGCGTAGCATCATACATTTATTTTCCAAATTTTCAAGACTTTGGGTCTCATCATCAGGGCTGTAAAATATACAAAATATACAAATTAAAAAAGACTCAATATTAATGTTAATATAAATAGAACAATGTAAAAGTTATATCATTTAAAAATTGAACTAATAAAAAATATATATATAAAATTGAAAAATGAAGAATGCTCAAGTTTGTACCTATCTCTATGGAGCTAAAAAACTGAGTGACGTTTTCTGGTTTGGAAAGGAGGACGTCAACTATGTTATATATAGAACTGTGGAAGAAGTCTGACCCTTTAATGAAGGCACAAGCTGTTTGATTGTCAACGACTCCAAAACAGAGAGAGAATAGTCATTGGGCGCTTGGGTGACAATGCGAAAATCCTATATATATATATATATATATATATATATATATATATATATATATATATATATATATATATATATATATATATATATATATACATATATATATGTATATATATACATATATATACATATATATATATATATATATATATATATATATATATATATAAATATATATATACATATATATATATATATATATATATATATATTTATAAATATATATATACATATATATATATATATATATATATATATATATATATATATATATATATATATATATATATAAATATATATATATACATATATATTTATATATATATATATATATATATATATATATATATTTATAAATATATATATATATATATATATATATATATATATATATATATATATATATATATATATATATAAGTAAAGTGTGTGCGTGTATTCAATGTGGGGATACCTTAGCATGGTGAACATATTTGCATACCGCCATGATCAACAAAACTATACTAACCAGGGCCACCCTTACTAGCTTGGTTTCTTGTGAGCAAAAAGACCAAAGTCTTCCACCATCACTAATCCGTAGTGGACGGCGGGGTGATGAAAACTGGCGAATACCCAGACATGAATAAAACCACTCCATCTCGGATCCTAGTTCTCAGTTGCAATGGAACACATGCCCAGGGTGACAGGCAGTTACATCACACTGCAGGGGGTACTAAAAATTTGTGGACTAGATCTGGGCATCTTCAGAAACAGAATCTTGCATCATACATCACCAGGACCCTGTCTACGGAAGAAGATCTTGCTTTGTTACTAGGAGAGCTAAAATAAAGAAATTGGGATATAATAGGATTTAATGAAATTAAAAGAATTAGGGAATCTTATGTAGAGTTAAAAGAGGTCATGAAAGAAACAAATGAAATGAAGTGGTTTTCTTATTGATAAAAGTCTTGCAGGTCACCTAAAAGAATTTTGCAGTAGTAGTGTTAGAATTGCATGACCAATTATCAATCTAAATAAGAAGTATTAACGAAAGATCATTCAAATGTAAATACCAACCATATTCTTTACAAAGGAGGTAATATAAAGTTTTTATGATGATCTGGAGTTATAAGGCTCAATTGACATTTTGTTTTGGTATATATCAATGCTAAAGTAAGTAAAAAAAATAGAGGAGAGTCAGCAATAAGTAAATTGGGATTAGGCTTATAGAATGACAGGAGACATGCTTGTAGAATTTGCTAAAAGAAACACTCTTAAAATCCCGAGCAATTTTTTATACATATAAAAAATGTCATCAACTATAGGAATTAAAAAAACTCACAATAGAAGCTCGTTTAAGAATAAAAATGCTGGAAGCCAGAGCTCAGGAAGAACCTTAGAAAACAGAACTTGAGTTTGAATGTTATTAATTAGAAGTTGAGTCTGGGAAATAAATATTTTAAGGTAAGATAAAAGATCATGGGATTTATGTTCAATAAGAATTAGAACTATATCAAGAGATGCGGATAAATCTGGATCAGATACTTTTTATCCAAGATAGAGATGTACCTCCTTTTAATGAAAAGGATTGGGATGAGGGTTTGGTTTGTTTTGAGATAAAGAAAAAAAAAGTTGCTATCAGAAAGTTGGGCATATATGTTATCAGTTATTTTGTGTGGCAGGGCACAAAAAGCCTCTGTATTCATTCTAGAAGATATAGTTGATTTCTATGAACTCTTGAACAATGCTTTTTTGCGGTGCTTTGAAATAACTCAAGTCAAACAGTAGGGAACAATCTGATTGGTACTGTATATGGTGTAAGGCAACATATTGTAAGGATTATCTCAAAAGATTAATGGAAATTATTTTAATTGGTTAGTTTTGAAATCTTTTTAGCGAGAATTTTAAGGTTTATTCAAATGATGAAATATGACTTACCCTTTGAAGAACAGTTGTCGATGCTGATGATTATGAACTGGACTACAAGAAGCCAAGGTCACATAATAAAAAGTTAAACAATGTAGGCCAAATGACAATAGGGACACTGATAAGCACACTAGTGCAGATGGTAGATCAAAGGTCTAATTCTGATTGTCATGTCTAGTCACAAATCAGCAGTTTGAATAGCAAGCAAACTAGTAGGAGTTCTGTAATGTGTAATTATTGTCAGATATCACGTCCTATGTTTACTGGATGCTTCAAGTTGAAGAGGAAAGAAGCTAAGAATGTAAATCTTACTCAATCAGTCTCACTATAGTGTGCTACAAATAGAGTTTAACACCAGATGAAAAAAAATTTAACAGGAAGCCCGTTAATCCTAGTTTCCTCCAGAATTGTTGATGAGGTTTTCCGAGCATATTCTGATAAGGGATTAATTATAATTTATGGTGATTTTCCGACTCTTATTTGTGTCATGTGTGATACTGGTCGTTCAGAGTCTCTTATTTTGAGGAAAGTTGTTCCTGAGGTTGAGTATTCGTTAACTGGGGAGTAGAAACCTGTGTGTGGGGTTCTTGGTGGCCATTGAAGCTTTCTTTTGCATCGTATGGGTTTTTCATTGCAAATGGTTATCAGGGACTTATTTTTGGTGGGGTCTTAAAATTGCCCATGAATGGCGTTCAATATTTGTTTGGTAATGAATTGCTAGATGGGATAGTGTGATATTCTACCGAAGAGGGTGGAAGAGCCAAATTTTGATCAGGAGTTGGAGGTTTTCAGTCCTTTTTTTTATCTACTCTGTTTTCTTCCTGTGCCGTGACTCATCAGAAGATCCAGAGTTCTAGGTACACATGATAATGTTTGTTGGTTTGTAATAGTGTCTATTATTGTTTATTTTACCCACTTGCCTTGTGAGGGCTCGTTGGTATGTGGCGCTGTATCCACTGATGATTGTTCTACCGACCTATCTCATGAAGATGCATTGGTTAATGATACTTAATCATCTTGAAAAAAAAATAAACTGCCAAATTTTTAAGATGCATTGGTTAATGATACTTAATCATCTTGAAAAAAAAAATGCCACTTTTTGAAGATGCATATAATTGTAGATCAAATATTATAATCAAGATAGAGTTGTGCCACCTTATAATGAAAAGGATTTGGATGAGTTTTTTTTTTTTTTTTTTTTTTTTTTTTTTTTTTTTTTTTTTTTTGAGAGAGAGAGAGAGAGAGAGAGAGAGAGAGAGAGAGAGAGAGAGAGAGAGAGAGAGAGAGAGAGAAGAGCGTCTGTTAATGATATATTTGTTCCTCCTAATGTTTCTGCTATCAACAATTCTTGGGAAGACATTTTGGTACATGATGAGTCTTATGACTGTTCTACTAGCCCATCGTGTGAAGAGGCGTTAGATTATGATGAATCGATAGTGAGAACTCAAATGACCTGTCTTTTGAAGATACCTTGATTTATACTGATGCCTTTGCTGATGATGATGTCACCTGGTCTGAGACATTTTTTATCTAATAAGTTGATTACTGTTTTTTTTTTCTCTTTTTAGTCATATGTCAGAACTAATTTGTAATTGGCTATTCAATGGTTGCCGTGATCCTGATTCTCGTTCAATGTTGATTGTAGATCAGAAGTCTGATCATGCTGTGGTTTAAATTGTTATCCCTGAAAATCTTATAGTTGATGTTCATAGTCTCGCTCATGAATAATCCATGACTGATCATTTTGGTTTGAGTTGAATTTTGAGTAATGCTATCAGGCATTTTATAGGCTGGCTATTTAGCAGGATATGGCTTGGTTTTATCGTATTCGTCGTTTTGAGAAGTCCAATCCGAAAGCCCAACTGAAGTTAATTTTTGCATATGATGTAATATTTAGTTATGTATTTAAATATGATGTTATGCCCTGACCGAAAAGCGGCAGAAGTTGAAAATTATTCTTGAATTCTTATACCTGTTGAATACAAGATAGTTACGAGTTCTCTTTATAATGATTTTATTGATTTTTTTTTTTTGCATTGTTTAACCACTCTCTGTAAATCCAGAACTTTCACTTGAAATTGATAATACATAGTTGTATTTTATGCTTTTTGCAATGCAATCTAATGATTTTTAATCAGGTATGATCAAATAATTTTTGATAAACGAGAACCAACTTTTGCTATGAAGGTTTACATATCTCATATACATTAAATATGTATATGTTATAACATAGAACTTGGGAGGAAGGTTTATTTTGATATATCAAACGTTCGTGTTAAGATTAAATCTTTATAATGAATTGTAAATCAAGGGAGTCATTTTATTATCGAACAAGAATTAATGGCAACTGCTCAAGTCCACCAGGTTTACTTACTATGTGATATAGTTTACCTTGAGCTTTCTCGAGTTTTATAGAAAAGAGAATATGCCCATATAAAGAATATGGCTTAGACATTCAAGGAGACACTGCTTTGTCCACTGCTGAGTTATGAGTGTATTTGGGTAGAAATTTGTGCACAAGCTAGGACGCTGTATATTTACATCCATTTTCAATACGCTGCTGATTTACATAGAATACTCGAAGATCTTGGAATATCTAATATCATCAGAAACAGATTACCCTTTTTCACACTTGAACTGCGTTTTGAACCTTTTTCTAAATTTGCAGCAGAACTTCGGAATTCATCATACCTGTCTCGCTGAATTAAATCTCAGTCCTGAATTATTTTACAATTTTTTTTTTCAATTATTATTCATAGGTGAATTTTTACTTTTTTATGAAGCTTATAAAACATTTAAACATCAGTATTAATCTTAGATATAATCATCTGGGTATGTCTGCTGGATATTATTTCTTTGGTTTTTACTATTTTGCTATTTTCTATGCAAACTTGATTATCGAGGGAATATATCATTAAAGTACATTTTACATAATCTATGTGTTAATATAAAGGACCGTAACATAAACCGAATTAGGATATATAGTATATTATGTATATAGAGAACCGTGTAATAACTCTTTTTGTATCTGCTAAGAGTAAACAAAAATAGAAAAATGGAAGCGGCTTTAAACAAAAGATAACTGGGTGAAGGACATCCGTTTATATCACAGAGCGTAGCTCACACCTAATTTGAGGCTGTTTCCATCAATCAGTAAGATACAGGAAAATGTTACTAAAACTTTATAAGCAAAGCTATTTTTCATCGGAGACCGGTGCATGATTCTTTTTCTTTTTTCCATCCAAGAAATCGCATCACGATTTTCTTTCATGTCTTTTATTGTTTCTATCCTTTCTCCAGAATCTCGTTTACCTACATAATTAAAACTCTTTGCTCATCTTTCATCCCATCTTGAAGATTTGCAAACTACCCATTTGATCTTTCTAACTTCTTATCATGAACCATATTCAACTTTTCATTTTTTTTTCTCTTTTTTTTGATAAACTTACTTCTCTCCCATACCACTAATAACGTAGTGTTGAAACCATTGGGGTCATGCTGATGACCTCTTCTGCTGCCTTCGCTTGGGTAATAGACATAGAGTCAGCTCCGATAGGCACCACTAAGTCCATTGGCGTCTCATACATGATGACTAGGTCCTTTTTCTGTCTCCAACTTTGTCGTTGAAGGGAAGGGGGGCAGAGGCAGCAGCAAACAGGCTGGTGTGAGCTGCTCTCATTTTGAAGAGGAGACCCATATCCAGGACTCCCTAGGCAAGATGACACCTACCCCATGACGCCCATGGATCACCCCATCATAGCCTACAACGCTTTTGTTCAGTTTGAAGAGAGCCACGATGAAGGGCTAACGTCCTCGTTTGTGCCCGGGGCACTAAAGCTAAGATTTTTATACTTGTATTATTTAATATAAAGTAACGTACCTTATACATGGTCTCCCAGCTGTAGTCTCGGTCCGAACTTAGATGTGTATTGAATATTTGTAAGAGCACTCATTTAGTGGTCTGTTAGGAGAAAGGAATTTTCAAAGACTGTTTTTATATCGCTACCAATGATAATTGACTTTGAGAAATTGAATTAAGTGCTCATTGATGGTGTAATGACTCTTTGTTAAAATATATCCAAGTTGAAAGAACAGATTCACCTCTGTCTTATCCCGTTTCCTGAATTATATTTCTAAAGATAATTTGTCCGTGATTTGGGATACCCTCATATTTCGAGAAAAACTTTCCACATCTTTTCAACTTTATTTATCCATTTGTATCTTTCTTCAGCCAATTAGTGATAAAGCTTTCTTTCATCATCCCATCTTCCAAATAACATATAAACTAACTTACTTATTTAGCCATCATATTCTATCACATAATATACTAGAGTAGTCCTATCACCATTAAATTTTCTTTTAGTAAAATAACATAGCATATCAACACATCAGAATTTATGAAAGAAAGATAAACTTTATGACCGCCAATTAATCTCGTAAGTACTCGAGAGAAAGAGTGAATCCTTAGTTCTCATATAAATTGTATCAACGGTGTGTCACACGAGCGTACATAGTAATGACATTTCTCTTTTTTGTATGTAGTATCCTTTGTGTCTTCGCTCTCTTCTCGCACTGACAGCAACTTGTTTTAGCGTGTATGCACATTCCATTGTTAACTGTTAACAGAACCGGTTGCCGGTTTGACAAGAGATAGCATGTCTGTATTTTGTGACCTTACCGGAACCTTCTATGTATATATACTCGATATGTCGTAATAAAGTCACTCAGATGCTTTCACCTCGCCTTTGAGTCACAAAGAATTCTAGGAGAATCGCCCTTTTCTCCATTGGGTGCAATGCTACATAAGAAATTTCATTCAAACGGAAGTAAATCGTGGAATGATCTCAATCAAATAGCTGAAACAGTAGAATTTCATAATTTCAAACATTTCGCAAATGTTTTTCTGTGTAGCAAGTAACATCATTCTTATTTCATAGTTTATATGTTTCTTATATGTTTAATAATATCATCCCTCTCACAATATTCTATGTTTATTTGTTATTTTTCTTATACTGTTTATCATTTTTTCCTCGTTTTTTTTATTGTTCTGAGATGTATTCACTGTTTTCTATACCTGGTCATATAGCCTAACTTTCACTTTTTTTATTGATGCCAAAACACCCAGCTTCTTTTCCTTACGAATAATCTAATGTATATTTAATTCTTCTTCAATTAATGAATATTTACAACCTCGAGATTTAACATTCTCTTTTCGGTTCATATATTTTTACAGGGGGTAATGTAAGGTAATACAGTATATTGCAAACTTTCCTATCTTGTAAATTAGGTGAAATGCACACCAGGAAACGTATATTGACCATTAAAATCAAAATTAAATGGTTAAAAAAACAACCATTAAAAAAGAGGTCCATTTGCCGTTAAGTGGCATACCCTTCTTTAGAGAACACAAATATCAATGTTAACCCTATAGTACATAAATAAATGTGATATGACTATTTTTCTATTTGGTGATGTGTTCTTCAAAATTAGGTGTACATATCCATTACCAGAACAAGGGTAAAATTTTGTAACCAGGTATTTTTTGCGAGATATGAAATATTTATTGTGTGTGCTTCCGTAAGATATTCTGAAAAGCATTGGTGATATATATAAAGAGCTCCATGCTAGTCTAAGCTTACCAAAGCTAACGGAGCTTAGCCAAGAGTTCTGCGATCTACTCAATCCCGCAAGAAGGGGAGTCAAGTCACTTTGTCTTCTAGGGATCTATTAAAACAAACCTTGACCTAATGTACCATTATCCTGGATACCGAAAACATTCACATACCTTGCTAAAGACTACGAAGTTATTTTGTTATTTTTCTTTTTTTTTATCTCCCTGATAGACAGGTAATACTGCTGCCTGATGATTGCTAAAACTAGTCTGAGGCTTTAAAAGTTGCAGGTTTCATAAGAGAAATATGTACAATATTTTGTATATTTTGTGTTCCGCCAGAAAGAAAATAAAAGTAATACCCTACATTATAATAGCCAGGAGTTTCACCCAGTCTTTAACACTATGCAAGATGTTTCATGTTGTGTATAAAAGATTCTCACTTCAGGCTCCACCAAAAGATTTACCTATGACCATTGCTTCATCCTAACTGTATATACTATTTAAAAAAAAAAAAAAAAAAAAAAAAAAAAAAAGGTATTACATAATCCAAAAGAATAGATTCTTAAATAGAGAGATTATGCAATAAAGCAACATCCCTCTATTAGGGCTAATTAGAATAAATTTCTTTTTATATGATTGAAATCAGTATTGTCGTTTTAACCTACACCACCAACCCCCATTACTTAAGGGTTTTGTCCTTCTCCAATTATAATTGGAATACTTTCGAGAGCCTACCTAAAAGAATATCAATCATAACATATGCACAAAATCGTCGCTTTTTTAGTTTGAAGTACCATTAAAATCAAGTATGGTTCGAAATGCAGAATGATTTTATACACACTTTTTTCCATACCAATGATTCAAGGGTTCCCAAGCGTCTAAAATGTTCAACGAAAATGGCCATTCCCATATATAACGAAATGACCTTCAGAAGGGAAAAAGGAAAACAAATGAAAACCTGGTGTTGTGATGTTTGAAGTGGTTGAATCTAAACAAAGCACTTTTCACTTCAGCTCCTAAATAAAATTCTGATAGGTTAAAAGAATTCCTAGTAAGTACATGAAAGTTCTGTTGATATGTAAAAAATGATTCACACGAACCTTATAGACTCAACGTCTTTTAAGTTTATAAGCACCTACATGTTATATAACTTTGCCTTTAACACATGCGCGAAAGAAGGGCAGTAGGTAAAACCTGAATATACAGTATCAAGAAATCCGTAAGCAAGGAATGATTTAGAAAAAAAGGTGCATCCTGCAATTAATGAATAAATAAAGGTTCTTAATATGGTGTCACAAAATATAATTAAATACGACATAAAAAGGAATAACCATTTTTTTTTCTTTTTTACTGGCTTCTGTAGAATTTATTGCGTGGAGGTATTGAACATTATATTTACAAAGGTGCATTATCAACATGGATAAGATCAATGATTAAAGTTAACAATTAGCAAATATTTCCATATATAAAATATCTCCGCTAATAACAGGTGTGATTCCTATAAAAAAGTTTCTTTAATAGACCTTCAATATTTTTTTGAACTAATTTGCTTTTATACTTATGTATATGGGTACTTTAAATATAAGAGAAATCGGTTAACATTATTCCTTTGTAGTTCTTTCTTGATTCAATACATACCTTATGTTTTAGTTCTTTTACCACAAAACAATCGGTTCTCTTGAAGATTTGAAGATTGGAATTTTTGGCAAAAATTGGCCAAATCCGACCGTATTCGATAAGACACCGACGATCAAAGCTTCTCCGATATCAAATTACCTCGAATTAATTGATTCTGGCAAATTATTACGAGATCTTTTACATGTCAAGTGAAAAGAATTAAAAACCTATCATGGTAACGATATCACTGATTGGACTGTGAAGGAAAAGAGTTCAAGGCACAGCTATGATCATAAACGCCATATTGCTTTTCGATAACGCTCTTTGAGTCTCTTCTGGGTCACCAACGATAAAAGATGATCGGGAAATTTCCGGAGGTCTTAAAAGTTGTCCAACTCATGAAATGTGGGAGATAAATATCGCTTTATGTCCAATGATATTCCAGCTAAAAGATCTCTCGCATCCTCTCCCAACTTCCGGTATGTCTTCTCTCGTTAGGCTCTCAAAAAGAGAGTTCTCATTGGACGCCTTCTGGGTCTTCCGTAGTGTCAAAAGTTTGGCTTTAATGACCGTATTTTTCCAGTGACCATAATGCTGATCGTATAATTTGTTATGAATTTTTATATATCAACTCTCATTTTGGGAAATCATCTGTTCCCCTATTAGTGGACGAAGTTTTCTCATTCCCAGAGTTTATTTTCCAATCAAGTGGAACATGTTTGAAAGGAGGAAAAAGGTATGTTTGCGAGTTATTGGTTTACAAGCGATTACTAAATTAGAAACGATATTAATGCATTTACTCCATTTGATCTTAAAGGTCTCTTCATTCATATTTTCATGGCCATTTTATTATTAATTTTTTTTTCCATTCTCTTTTAAGTTCATGTGTCCTGTTTATAGAAAACATGCTTTGCATTAAAGTGCCATTTCATAATTTCACATGAACATCTGTCTATAGGTATATTTTCTAATTACATAAAACTGGTTTCAAAATACGGTGTTTAGCTACACTGTTGAAAAAAAAAAGAAACAAATATGTGCATGTTTTTTATAGCAAAACAATACATCAGTCATTGTATAGTATTTATAAAATACAGTAATATAAAAAAAAATATAGTATATCATATGAATTACCCAAGAGGTCACACAGAATTTTACTGTTTTAGTGGAAACATGTAAATGGTGAAGCTGTACTATTTATGAACGATTATATTTACAATTACTGAATTTAAATTGCATGATGTCGATAACAAACCTCTCTTTTGTTATAAGTTGTTTATATTTGATTACCGCGAAACAATATCATATAGATTTCCATTCATAAATATATTAATCTTTGTTTTTAAGAATTAAAACCAAATACATGTTAACCTGTTCTCAATACATTGAATTTATATTGCCAGTTTAAGGACTATAAACTTTCATTGTCATCTCATAAAAAAACACTGATTTTGTCAGTATCATCTTGAAATAACAGTGCAACTACTTCCTGTCCATCCTCCTCATCAATGCTGTTTTGTAAATTATTTCTATTTTTATTCTTATTTTATAAAGATGCTCTCTTTTATTAAGGTATATTGATATAATTTCTCCGAAGAAAGATAATCACTCATAATGTGATGAGGGAAATTGCTGTTTAACCAAGCGATGATGAGGAACTATTTTTAGGACTCGCTGCTCATCACTATGAAACTTTTTAATACTATAGTGTGGAAAAGATTCTCTTCTCCTTGTGACGTGCAATTATATTGGGAAACGTATGACGTTTTTCCATATCAATTTTAGTTATGATACACAGAAGGGACTCGAGATGAAAATTGATGTAAGATTCTGAAGTTCATATTCATTCCAAAAGACGGATATAGAAATACAGTTGAGATAATACCGCTAGAGTGTTATGGGGTCTTTTGACTGGCCAGATGGTACTACATTAGGTCCTTCTCTCTGGTTACGGTTCATTTTCCCTTTTCCTACAGACATCCACACTGAATAGTCTTGCCTATTCTTTACATATTCTCCTCTGTCCTCATACACCTGAAAACACAGATTACCAAACAATTCTTCTTCATCTAAGGGGTTACTGCACTAATTATTCAGTGGCCACTTTCCTCTTGATAAGGGGAGAAGAGATTCTTTAGCAATGACAAGCAGCTCTTCTAGGAAAAGGAAACTCCAAGATCAAACCATGGTTCTCTAGTCTTGGGTAGTGCCATAACCTCTGTATCATGATCTTCCACTGTCTTCGGTTAGAGCTCTCTTGCTTGAGGGTACACTCGAGCACCCTTGTTTATCTAATTTTTCTTTCCATTGTTTTGTTCAAGTTTTTTATGGTTTATATATGAGATAATTTCCTTTTTCTCCTTTCCTCACTGGGCTATTTTCCCTGTTAGAGCTTCTGGGCTTATAGCATCCTGTTTTTCCAACTAGGGTTATAACTTGGCTAACAACAACAACAATAATAATAATAATAATAATAATAATAATAATAATAATAATAATAATAGAAGGTATAATTTCTAAAAAAAAAATATATATATATATATATATATATATATATATATATATATATATATACATATATATATATATATATCAAAAGTATCCATTTTTGCTGGTATAGAGGAAGCCAAAGGGTGGGAAGCGTGTTTCCCAAACTTTGCAATAGTTTTGATCTTCCCTTCCTTATCAAACTATATATTGAGTATCAAAACGATGAAGAGTAAGCAATATCGACTGGTAGACCACCATATATCAGTCCGATTCTCTAATGATCGTATTTGAGAAAACTTATACAGATAGGCAGCCTGGCCGTTTTATATTTTTACGCAGTAAACATGTAAATAATTACCTTTAGATACTACTAATTCGTGATATTATTATTCTAGATTTTTATACTAATTCCGCTATATTAATATAATATGTTGGTCTGCTATCTATAGTAGAAAACTATTGGAATTTGGCGCTAATTTATGACTTAAATTAAGGATTATTTCTACCAAATGGAAATCCTTCTAAAAAATGTAATTCAATTAAAAGATAATTCTGATCATGCATATCTGTTTGTGTGTTCATATTCCAAAAAGCCATATATTTCAGTACATTAATGTCTGGATTTTCTTACCGACCGCGGGATCAGAGTCCCATGGCAAAATCACTCAAAGACAATAGCATATGACCGGCTGGAAATCGAACCCTGGTGCAAGATACTTCTATGGCAGTGACATTACCATTTAGCCACGAAGAAAGATAAGTCAATGACGTTTCTTCTGTGTATATGCATGTTTAATTCATGTTTTTTGTGCATAGAATTGATATCAACCAATCTTTACCATTGTAGCAAATTTTTATGTATGTACTTGGGATTCGATTAATGATAAATTTTGCCCATTTAGACGATTTTTTTCTTTTTCACATTCAAGTAAGCCCTATATTCCAATACACTAATGTCTGTATTCTCTTACCGACCTCTTGATCGGAGTCTCCCCCAAAAAACACTCAAAGACAATAGCATATAATCGGCCGGTAATCGAACCCTGCTCCAGGGTACTTGTATGACAGTGAAAGTGACATTTACCCATGAAGAAAGCTAAAAATCATTGAGAAATCTTCTGTACATATACCTGCCGAATTCAGGTTCTTTGTACCTAGAATTGAAATAAGCCCAGCGTAGCTGATTGGTATGTTTGTATTTGGCATTCGATTATTGATAAATTCTGCTCATTTAGAGTTTTTTTTTTTTTTTTTTTTTTTTTAAATAAGCCATACATTCCAATACATTAATATCTGGATTATCTTACCGACAATGGGATCAGAGTCCAAAGGCGAAACCACTAAAAGAAATTAGTGTCTGAACGGCCGAGAATCACACCCTGGTTAAGGATAATTGTATGAGTTACCGCACCATTTAGCAACAAAGAAAGATAAAAGTCAGTGAAAATTCTTCTCTACATATACCTGTATAATTCAGATTTTTTTTTTATTTAGAATTGAAATCAACCCATCTTCACAATCGGAGCTCATTAGTATGTACTAATCACTCGATTAATGATAAATTCTGCACATTTTTGTGTTTCTTTTTTCATTTTCAAATAAGCCATATATTTCAATACATTATCGTCTGGATTCTCTTACTGGCCTCAGGATCAGAGTCCAAAGGCAAAACCACTCAAAGACAATAGCATCTAACCGGCTGGGAATCGAACTCTGGTCCAGGATATGTGTATGACAATAACACTACTATTCAGCCACGAAGAAAAAATTAAAGTCAATGACAATTCTTCTGTACTTATACCTATCGAATTAAGTTTTTTTGTGTGCCTAGAATGGAAATCAACCCATCTTCAACATCGTAGGTAATAAGTATGTTTGTACCTGGCATTCGATTGATGATAAATTTGCATAATCAGACGTGTTTTATTTTTTTTTCATATTCAAATAAGCCTTATATTTCAATGCATTATTGTGTGGATTCTCTCACTAACTTCGGGATCAGAGTCCTGAGGGGAAATCACTCGAGGAGAATAGCATCAATGCAGCTAACTGGTAATCTTATACTTGACATTCCATTAATGATAAATTTTTACACATTCATAAGTATTTTATTTATTTAAATAACCCATAGTTTTTAATACATTTATTTCTGGATTTTCTTACTGAAATTACGATCAGAATCCCAAGGCGAAACCACTAAAAGATATTAGCATCTGACGAGACATGGATCAATCCTTGGTCCAGGATACTTGTATGACAATGACTGTTCCTTTCAACAACGATGAAAGATAAAAGTCAATGACAATTCTTTTGTACACATACCTATTGAATTCAGGTTTTTTGTACTTAGAATTTAAATTATCCCATCTTCACCATCGGGCTAATTGGTAAATTTTAGACATAGAAGTCTTTTCATTTTCAAATAAGCCAAATTTTCTAATATATTAATGTCTAGATTCCCATGGCCAAACCACTCAACAACAATAGCATCTGCCGGCCGTGAATCGAACCCTGGTCCAGGAAACTTGCATGTCAGTGACACTACCATTCAGCCATGAAAAAAAGACATTAATGTATTAAAATATATGGCTTATTTGAATAAAAAAAAAAACATGTCTAAATGAGCAAAATTTATCAATGATCAAATGCCAAGAACAAACATATTGATTAGCTAAGATATTGAAGATGGGTTGATTTCAATTCTAAGTACATGAAACCTGAATTCGACAGGTATATGTACAGAATAATTGTCATTGACTTTTATCTTTCTTCGTTGCTCATTGGTAAGGTCACTGTCATATATGTATCCTGGACCAGGACTTGATTTCCGGCAGTTCAAATGCTATCGTCTTAGGGATTTCGACTCGAGACTCTGATCCCGAGGTCGGTAATAGAATCCAGACGTTAATGAATTTGAAATAAAAAAAAACACAATTAAATATGCAAAATTTATCAGTAATCGAATGCCAAATACAAACATACAAATTAGCTACAATTGTGAAAATGGGCTGATTTCAATGCTTAGTACAAAAAAACTTGAATTCCACAGGAATAAGTACAGAAGAAGTGTTATTGACTTTTACCCCTCTATGTAACTAAATGATACTGTCAATTTTGTACAAATATCCTTGACCAGAGTTCAATTCTTGGCAGGTAGTTTGAGTGGTTTCGCCTGGGGACTCTGATCCCAATGTCGGTAAGAGAATCTAGACGTTAATGTAATAATATACATGGCTTATTTGAAAAGGAAAAAAGCATGTCTAAATGTGCAAAATTTATCATTAATTGAATGCCAAGTACAAACATCTCAAATAGCTAAGATGATGAAGATGGATTGATTTAAATTCTTATTACACAAAAAAAAAAAAAACCTGAATTCAACTGGTACATGTACAGAAGAATTGTCATTGACTTTCTGCTTTCTTCTTGGCTATATGGTACTGTCACTGTCGTATAAGTATCCTGCTCCAGGGTTCAATTCCCTGCCTGTTATATGGTATTTTCTTTGAGTGTTTTCGCCTAGGGACTCTGATCCCGAGGTCGGATTAAAAATCCAGACAATAATATATTAAAATACATGTCTTATTTGAAGATGAGAAAAACTCGTCTAAATGTGCAAAATTTATCATCAATTGAATGCCAAGTACAAACATACCTATTAGTTACTATGGTGAAAATTGGCTGATACCAATTCTAAATACAAAATCCTGAATTTGACTGTAATATATACAGAAGAACAGTCATTGACTTTTATCTATATTCGTGGCTAAATGCTACAGTCACTCTCATATAAGAATCCCGGGTCAGGGTTTGATTCCAGGCCAGTCTGATGCTATATGACTTATTTGAAATATGAAAAAAAAACATACCTAAA
The DNA here is from genome assembly GCF_036898095.1 of Palaemon carinicauda. Taxonomy (NCBI): domain Eukaryota; kingdom Metazoa; phylum Arthropoda; class Malacostraca; order Decapoda; family Palaemonidae; genus Palaemon; species Palaemon carinicauda. The sequence continues at coordinate 3,425,090 of NC_090728.1, forward strand.
TGTGCAAAACTTAACAATAATCAGATGCTAAGTACAAACTTACCAATTTGCTATAATACTGAAGATGGCTTGATTTCCATTTTAGGTAAAAGAAACCTGACTTTGCCTGGAATATGTACAGAAGAATTGTCATTGATTAGCACCTTTCTTCGTGGCGAAAGGATACTGCCAATGTCATACAAGTATCTTGGACCATGGTTTAATTCCCGTCCAGTGTGATGCTATTGCCTTTAAGTGGTTTTGCCTTGGGACTCTGATCTCGAGGTCGGTAAGAAAATCCAGACATTAATATAATGAAATATATGGCTTTTTTAATTTAAAAAAACATATCTAATTGCTCAAAATTTATCGTTAATATAATGCCAAGTACATACATGCCAATTAGCTGAGATGGTGAAGATGTGTTGATATCAATTCTAAGGACAAGAAACTTGAATTTGACAGGTGTATATACAGAAAAATTGTCATTGACTTTTATCTTTCTTCGTTGCTAAATAGTACTTTAACTGCCATTCAAGTATCCTAGACCAGGGTTCAAATCCTGGCCGATCAAATGCTATCGACTTTTGAGTGGTATCGCCTTGGGACTCGAATCCCAATGTCGATAAGAGAATCCAGAAAATAGTGCATTAAAATATAAGGCTTATTTGAATATGAAAAAAATCTTCTAAATGTGCAAAATTCATCAATATTTCAATGCTAAGTACAAGCATTCCAATTAGCTGTGATGGTGAAGATCGATTGATTTTAATTCCAAGTACAAAAAACGGGAATTGGAAAGGTATATGTACAGAAGTATTGTTATTGACTTTTCTCTTTTTTCATGGCTGAATGGTACAGTCACTGCCATACAAGTATCCTGGACCAGGGTTTGATTCCTAGTCAGAACGATGCTATTGTCTATGAGTAGTTTCGGTTTAGGACTCTGATCCTAAGTTCGGTAAGAGAATCAAGATATTAATGCGTTGAAATATATAGCTTTTTTGGAAAAATCCCTCTGAATGTGATATATTCATCATTAAACAAATGCCAATTGTATACATACCAATTGGCTACGATATTGGGGTTGGGTTGATTTAAATTCTGTGCAAAAAAAAATAAAAAAAAGGATTCTACAGGTATATGTAAAGAAAAATTGTCAGTGACTTTCATCTTTCTTCGTGGCTAAACAGTAGTGTCACTGCCATACAAGTATCCTGGACCATGACTCCATTCACTATTGTCTTTTACTGGTTTTGTTTTGGATTTTGATCACGATGTCGGTAAAAGAATCCGGACATTAATGTATTAAAATATATGGCTTATTTTTTATATGAAAATACACATCTAAATATTCAAATTTTATCCTTAATTGAATGCCAATCACAAACAGAAATGTTATTGAGTTTAATCGTTCTTTGCGGCTAAATATTACTGTCACTTTCATATAAGTATCCTAGACCAGAGTTCAATTCCCGGCCGGTCAGATACTATTGTCTTTGATTAGATTAGCCTTTGGAACTCTGATCCCGAGGTTGGTAAGAGAATACAGACATTAATGTATTATAATATTGTGACTTATTTGAATATGAAAAAATGCCAAGTACAAACCTACTAATTAGCTAAGATGGTGAAGATGGGTTAATTTCAATTCTAAGTACAAAGAAAATAAATTCAACAGGTATATGCATGGAAGAAATGTCACTGACTTTTATCTTTCTTCGTTACTAGATGGTAGTGTCAGTGTGATACAAGTATCCAGGACGAGGTTTAAATTCCAGGCCGGTCAGAAGCTACTGTTTTTGAGAGGTTTCACCTGGGGACTCTGATCCCGATGTCGGTAATAGAGTCCAAACATTAATGTATTAAAATATATGGCTTATTTGTATATGAAAAAACATGTCTGAATGTGCAAAATTTATTATTAATAGAATGCCAAGTACAAACATACCAGTTAGCTAAGATGGTGAACATGGATTGATCTAAATTCTAAGTGCGAAAAAACCTGAATTCGAAAGGTATATGTACAGGAGTATTGTTATTGAATATTATCTTTCTTCGTGGCTGAAAGGTACTGTCACTGTCTCACAAGTATTCTGTACAAGGGTTCGATTCCTGACCGGTCAGATGCTATTGTCTTTGTGTGGTGTCGCCTTGGGACTCTGATCCCGAGGTTGGTAAGAGAATCCAGCTATTAACGTAATAATATATATAGACTATTTGAATATAA
>NC_090728.1:3437298-3442298 GCF_036898095.1 Palaemon carinicauda
AATCATGAGCTGCAGGGTCCGGGTTTTCTGTAATGAAGCGCAGACAGTCGACTTCTGGACTCGCTGGGTCAGAACTGGATGTGGTAGCGGCACAAACTTCATCTGTAGTTCCAACGCCAAGGGGAACCACATACTGTTCGGCCACTTGTGGGCCACTATTGCCGCTACCCCCTTGAAGGATCTCAGTTTGTTGAGGACCCTCAACAGAAGGTTGTGAGGAGGGAACAGATAAATCCTGGACCATCTGTTCCAGTCGAGGGACATCGCGTCCACTGCTTCCGCTAAGGGGTCCTCGTACGGGGACACGTACAGGGTCAACTTCTTGTTGTCTTTCGTCGCAAAGAGGTCTATCTGCAGTTCTGGGACTTGATTCAGAATGAAGGAGAATGATCCTGCGTCTAAGGACCATTCCGACTCTATCGGTGTGAACCTGGATAGAGCGTCCGCTGTCACATTGCGGATTCCTTGAAGGTGAACTGCCGACAGGTACCACTTCTTCTTTTCCGCCAATCGGAAAATGGCTAACATCACTTGGTTGAGAGGTGGTGACCTCGACCCTTGTCGATTCAAGCATCTCACAACCACCTCGCTGTCCATCACCAATCTTATGTGGATCGAGTGACGCGGGGAGACTTTCTTTAAGGTAAGGAGCACTGCCATAGCTTCTAGAAAGCTTATATGAAAGGTCCTGAATAGCATTGGACCAAGTCCCCTGGACTTTTTTCCGATGAGAGTGACCTCCCCATCCCTCCTTTGAGGCGTCTGAGTGAATCGTCATCGACGGGGGAGGTGGCTGAAGAAGAACCGACTTCTTTAGATGTCTGGCTTGGGACCAAGGCCTGAGAAGAGTACGTAGCCAAAGCGGCACTGGTCTTCTCAGATCTCTTCGCGCGTTTGATGCATACCTTCTCCAAACTCCGGTTGCATCCTTTAGCTGTGCTCTTAGCACTGGGTCTGTCACTGAAGCAAACTGGAGAGAGCCTAGTACCCTCTCCTGTTCGCGTCTTGATATCCTTTCGGAATCTAGAAGTCTCTTGACAGAGCCCGCTATCTCCTTCCTTTTCTTCGTCGGGATGGAGAAACTGTGTGACAAAAGGTCCCAGTGGATTCCCAGCCACTGGAACCTTTGGGATGGAGAAAGTCGAGACTTTTTTCTGTTGATCTTGAAGCCTAGGTACTCTAGGAACTGGATCACCTGACTGGAAGCTTGTAAGCATTCGGTCTCGGATGCTGCCCACACCAGCCAGTCGTCCAGGTAGGCTACTACCTGAATTCCCTTTAGGCGTAATTGTTTGAGAGCTGCGCTCGCAAGCTTCGTGAAAATCCTTGGGGCTATGTTTAGCCCGAATGGCATGGCTCTGAAGGCGTATAGTCTCCGTTGTAGCCTGAACCCTAGGTAGGGGGAGAGTCGACGGCTGATTGGAATGTGCCAATAGGCGTCTGACAAGTCTATAGAGACTGAGTATGCCCTCTTGGGCAGTAAGGTCCTTATGTGTTGCAGTGTTAGCATCTTGAATTTGCAATTCACTATGAACTTGTTGAGAGGCGACAAGTCCAGAATGACTCTGAGCTTTTCCGAGTCTTTCTTGGGAACACAAAACAGCCTCCCTTGGAATTTGATGGACTTCACCTTTCGGATCACCTTTTTCTCCAACAGTTCTTGAACGTACTCCTCCAGAACGGGGGTGGAGTGTTGGAAAAACCGAAGGCACGGGGGTGGAGTGCTGTACCAGCTCCAGCCCAGTCCATTCTTGAGTAGGCATTGGGCCCAGGGATCGAAGGTCCAGCGATCCCAAAATTTCATCAGTCTCCCTCCTACCGGTATCGTTTCACTTGGACTGCCGTCCTGAGGTCTTGCCTCCCTGACCACGACCACCTCTGAATCCCCTTCCCCTTGAGGGGCGCCTAGACGAGCCTCTGGCTGCTCCTCTAGGTTTTGCACGAAAGGAAGAAGACTGTCCTTCGAACATTGGGGTGAATGTGGATGACTGACCTGGCACAGCCTGGGGTACCCACTGAAAAGTAGTCGGGGTTTGTGCCACCATCTGGGGCACTGGAGGCAATGGCAATTGCAGTTGCTGTTGCTGTCTAAAAGGCTTGGCTGACCGAGACGGTAGCCTAGTCCTCATATTCTTCCTCTTTGGTTGAGGACCCTCATCCGGGGAAGATTTTCTTTTGATAGCCAGGCCCCACTTCTGGAGAAGGTTTCTATTCTCCACGGCGGCCTTATCAACAACCTCTTTGACCACATCGGTAGGGAAAAGGTCTTTTCCCCAAATGTTGGAGGAGATTAACTTCCTTGGCTCGTGTCTCACCGAGGCCCCGGTGAACACGAACTCCCTGCAAGCTCTCCTTGCCCTGACGAAGCTATAAAGGTCCTTCGTCACTGTGGCTAGATGAGACTTAGCCACTACCATGAACATTTCATGGACCTTGGGGTCACTTGCCATCGTCTCAAGAGTAGTCTGATGAGACATTGAGGCAGCCAGTCTTTCTTTTGTCTCGAACTCTCTTCGTAAAAGAGAGTCGGACAGCTTGGGGAGGTCCTCGCCGAATTGCCGTCCGGCAATATCAGCCTCCAACTTTCCCACTGAGAATGTCAGATGGACATCCTTCCAGTCTTTGTGGTCCATAGGCAGGGCCAGCGACAAGGGTTTACACTCCTCCAGGGAGGGGCAAGGCATGCCGGCCTCGACTGCCTTTAGGACAGCCGCAAACCCTTTCTGTAAAAAGGGGAAGGCTCTAGCAGGAGAGGACACAAAAGAAGGGAGCTTCTTGTTCAATGCAGCTACCTTCGAGTTAGAGAAGCCCCTCTCTTTCATCGAGGATGAAAGTAGGGCTTGAGCCTTAGCGTGGTCCATAATTATGACCTCCTTCGGCTCTGTCTCCTCCCTTGAAGCTGGTTCTTTTCTCAGCCGGACATAGCAGTCCGGATATGATGCCTTGCTGGGCCAAAATTCCACCTCCTCTAGTGGAACTGAACCCAGCTTATCCGACATGACGATCTTTCCAGTCGTCATTGGCATGTGCTCAGCATACCTCCAGGGGTTAGCATCTGAGCATACGGGAATGTCTTTCACATTGAGCCCTTTCCGGGGTCCACGTGATTCTGCCAGGGATTGCATACGCAGTTCCATAGCAGCCGCCTTCTCCTGATTCTCCTTCTGCATTTGTTGGATCATTCCAACAATCGAAGAGAGGGCCTGTCCCAGTTTCTACTGGGAGACCGGCCGATGTTGAGGGGATAGGATCCGGAATCTGAACCGGAATAGCCGACACCTCGTCGACCTCATCCTCTACGACATCCGGGGTTTGAACTTCATCCCGACCTTCTGCCAGGAGGTCTTGTTCCAAACGTTCGTCCAGGTCAGACATCCTGTCATCTAACTGGATGTCTTGCATCGCAACTGCGACTTCCATGTCCACCTGGACTTGATCTTGAGGGATCTCCTCTTGAGGCTGGGGAATCACTGCATCAGCTGATGCCTGGGGAAAAAGATACGCCCTCATCTTCTCACTTGGAAGATAAGGGCCAGAGGTGTTCTTCTTGAAGCCCCTTACCCAAGTACGAAGCTTTTTCCTTGCTATATCCCTTGATTCCGCCGTTCTAGGGGAATCAAAAGCCTCAGTAATCAGGTTAGTGCATACAGTACATACCTGAGGGTCCCAATACTGGAGATCATCCTTGGAGACAGCTCATGCTTCATGTCTCCTACAACACTCATGTCCGCAGAGGTTCTTGCTGCGGACATTGCAGAAAACATTTCCGCACTTCGGAGGGTCCTCCTGTAAAGAGAAGAAATTTCCATGAGTATCAAGTGAACTATGTATCACTGGATATGCATAGTATAGCATAACAATTCAGAAAGGAAAGACACACACTTGTGTTTCCCTCACAACCCATTGCTGCAGCCTTCCAGATAATAAAATCAAAAATGGTTTATCTCTTCTAGAGTAACCAATGCAAGGTTTCCAGAGGAAACAGGTGGAGCTCACACCTAAGCAATGATTTTAAAATCCTGGATAATAGACAGGGAAGAACTCAGCCTCCTATCTGAGGGCAACAGCAAAGGGGCGTGCAAGAAAACACAATAGTGTTAGAAGACACAGTGCTGTACCAAAACCCTTACTATAGTTTTCCTCTTACTGTATATGCTATACAGAAGAATACTAGTACAGTATAGGGGGATGTGTGCCGGCCTGCCTTTGCCGGCCGGCACACACCACAACTAGCTTTAAAGTATACTACTTAACAGCTATAGGGCGGCAGCACTCTGGTTCAAATGCCTGTGCCGGTCGGCAGCAACTGCCGGCCGGTAACAGCCAGTGTTGGCCGGCAATGGCTGCCGGCCAGTAACTACACAAGGTAGTCCCCAGCTGCCGGCCACACTCTTGGTGACCGGCAGACAAGGGCTGACATAAGCCGGCCGGCAAAGGTACAAGACCGATGCCAGCCGACAGCAAAAGAACCAGAGGACTACACCTGCCCGGCTGCCGGCCTCATAGGCCGGCAGCCGGGAGAGGTACAGCACTTAGAAGAAAAATAGAATGGATGCCGGGATAAGAGTGTACACAACCTCCAAGCCCGGCAACCGAAAGAGTGCATATAATGAAGGGGAGAAACTAATTCAGGCTTCCTTGACCCATGCCGTCCGGCTCTGCCGGCAGGCATGGATGAGGGACCAAGAGAGGTCCGGGCAGCACTCGAAAACATAAGACCCTTGCCGGCCAGCAGCTCTGCCGGCCGGCAAGTGGCTGAGTCAATTCCACATCCTAACCTATACCAGGTCCAGAAGTAGAACGACGTACAGTACAGTAAGACCCCTGCCGGCCAGCTCTGCCGGCCGGCAAGGGGCTGAGTCAATTCCACATCCTAACCTATACTAGGTCCAGATGTAGAACGACGTACAGTACAGTATGAAGAAAGAGGGGGAAGGGACAAGAGGGTCCTGCCAACCTTGCTTTAGTGACAGATCACCCGCAGCTAAGAAACTAATCTT
>NC_090728.1:3447298-3452298 GCF_036898095.1 Palaemon carinicauda
AGAGGGGAGAACGAAGTCAGCAGGTGAAAAGAATCTTCGGATGTTGGCAGTGTCGGGGAGAGGGTCACCAACGATTGCTGTGTCCCACCCAAGGATCCCCCCGCTGTTTTATTTATCAAGCTTACAGTTATCTATCTCGAGAGTGCCAAGCAAAAAATGCAGAGGATGGGCAGGGTGTGGCACGCGCACACCCATCCACAGCCATCATCCAAGGAAAAGGAAGAAGAAGAAGGGGAAGACGAGGGAGATCAATGGTCCCCCGCATGAGAACAGAAGCATTCGATCGGACAGTGGTGCCCACATTGGTAACCCCGACCTCACCCCAGCAGCCCTAGTAACAGGAGCAGGGGGGTAGCGGTATTGCAAGCCAGGTCGTTGGCACGTGCCCTACATATCCTAATGGGATTCTCGTAATTTTAGCAGTCAAGATTGACCTATCAGACAACTCCATTCAAGCGCTGATCGACACAGGAGCCAGTGTATCGCTTCTTGAATAAGGAATCTCATCAAACCCACTGCAGTCAGCGGCATCCATCATCCTTGATATGCCAGGAGAAAATGAACTAAAGGCAAGTTATACAGCGATTGTCAACTTTAAGGTAGGGTCTGTAAATTTACACATGATTTTTTTTCTTGCCCATTTTATAATGAGTAATCTAATATAGATTTGTGGAGAAAAAGATAGAATATCTGTAACAGCAGGAGGGTGCATTTTGTCAATTGAAAGTCTTGTGAGAGTTAAGTGCTTGTGCAGGAAAGGAGAGACAATTAAGTAAGGTAATAAGATGTACCTGAAAGAGGAGAAGTGTTGCCTCTCCAGACACTTACGAACATATCAGTGATCCCGTGTTAGCCTCTACCGGAGGGAACCAAGGAGCACACGTAGTCATAGAGGGCTTGACAGAAGTAAAAGAGAACAATGCGGTCATTACGATAGTTAATATGTCAAATAAAAGAGTTGTGTTAGGAAGTGATTCTGTGTGTGAATTGGAGGTATGTGAAATTACTACTAACGGGATCTTGGGGGCCAAAATCCCAGCCCGCACAGACGAACGCACTCAGAACTTGATTATGCAGGCGTGAAAACTATTTCCACCAGAATATCAACTTGTAGTTAGTAACATTGTTAATAATTATTCTGATGTAATTGCAATTAGAGACGAGCCACCCGGGAGGACTAATCGATTTGCCTTTAGTACTGAAACTGTGCAGGCGGAGCCAATCATGTCAAGCCCTTATAAGGTACCCATAAATTTCCAAGGAGAGATAAAAAGGATAATTAGTATATTAAGGGAACAATGGAATATCGAGGAGAGCGAATCCCCTGGGCTTCTCCAATTGTAGCTGTTAGGAAAAAGGATGGCTTGGAAAGATTGTGTGTTGATTATAGGAAGTTCAATGCAGTCATCTAGGATGATGCATTTCCATTGCCCTCTATCGAAGAATTACTTGTGAGGGTCGGCATAGTAAATGTTTTACAACTATCGATTTAAAATCTGAATACTATCAAATACCCATTCAGGAAGACAATTATTGTGAAATGGCATTTATAGCCAACGGTCAACTAATTCCGTTTTATTTTCTTCCCTTCAACGTTAAAACTGCTCCAAATCAATTTTCTAAAGTAATGATGGTGGTTTTGTCTCCCTTAATTGGCGATAATGTTTTTGTTTATTTAGACGATATCATAATTACAGGGAAACCGTCTGAAGAACATAATAAAAACATTCGTGAAGTTTTAGAAGCATTGCGACGTATTGGTATGAAAATAAATTCGCCAAAGTGCAAATTTTTCTTTAAACGGGTTGAATTTTTAGGTCATATAACCCCAGAAAGTATCCAACCCTGCCCAAGTAAAGTAGAAGCTAAAAGAGATTTCCCCAGGCCACTTACCCCTAAGGAAGTAGTCGAGTTCCTCGGGCTCGCTGGGTATTACTGTAAATTCATAAGAGGTTTTGGAGAGATAGCAAGACCCTTAGATGCTTTAAGGAAACAGAGAATAATAAATTGGGGAGTGGAAGAAGAAAGGGCCTTTAACCATTTGAAAGTTTCCTTACCTAGCAATGACTTACTCATATATCATTGATTTTATCGCCCATTTTTAGTGACAACAGATGCGAGTGGTGTAGATATTGTTGTCGCAATTTCTCAATGAGAGGATAAAGGTAGAGAGTGCCCTATTTGTTTTGCTTCCAGGGCATTGAAAGGCGAAGAAAAGAATTATAGTAAAGTCAATCGAGCGGCATTGGCTATTCTTTGGGTTTTACAGAGGCATTGGTTCTTTTTATTAGGTCTGCCGATTGAGTTCCAAAGTGATCATCGCTCTTTATGTGATTTATTTTACAAAGGAGACTTGATGTCTAGACAAGCGAGATGGATTGAAAGATTGTTAGTTTAACATATTGGGGTTTGACCACATAGAAGGTAAGGCTAACAATGTAGCTGATGTCCTCTGTAGATCTGCAGTAATAACAGTAACAACTCGGCCAAATGAGAGTAACGAAGAACAGAATCAAAATATTGAAGGTCCCCATGAAAATAGAAAATGAGATGTGAATTCACGTGAGGAGCATTCAGAAAATAAGATCCGCGAGGTAGAGAGAGAGAGAGAGAGAGAGAGAGAGAGAGAGAGAGAGAGAGAGAGAGAGAGAGAGAGAGAGAGAGAGAGAGAGAGGACGTGAATGTGGGTGGGTTGCCGAGGACATGACCAGGGGTGTCCAGAATGAGTATCCTGATGATGCAGGGTGTGATAGACTTGGGAATGGATGGGTATCAGTTCAAGCAGTGATTAAAGGGGAATCAGAGAGTTATCCATATTTCTTAATGTTCCTCTTGAGAATCTTTTTATTGAGAATGATATCTTATATTGTGCTTACGAGAAGAGGGAAGGGAAATCTTATGCATGGCTAGTTCTTCCTCACTCTTTAATTAATCGAGCCATCCACATTGTACATACTAGTCCGAATGCAGGGCATTTAGGGATTGATGGAGCGTTAAGGAGAGCACGTGGATCCTTCTTTTGGTTAGAAATGAAAAAATCAATAGAAAATTATATAAAAAGTTGTCATGCTTGTAACTGTTTCAAAGAACATAAAAACACCATACCGGAAGTCAGAAAGTGGTCTGTGATTCCTATGGTTCACATGGACGTGGTAGGACCATTTCCTACTGTTATAACACAACATAAGTATATATGTGCATTTGTGGAAACATTTACTTGTTACACTCATACTTACGCAATATTTGATAAATTAGAAAATTCATTAGCCCAGACGCTGTGCTCTCTCATTACTTGGTTGGGTTGCCCGAAAATTTTCATAAATGATAATGATCTCGAGATTATAAATAAGGTGGTGAAATCAGTCACGGATTTGATGAAAATAGAACACTTTTCAATGACCGCATATGGGCCTTCAGCTAATGATTTAGTGGAATCAGATAATAGGGAAGGTGTGCAAATTTTATGTTACTTAGTGCCGGATGACATCATTCACTGACACGCCATGCTTCCTAAATTTGAGCTAGTTTGAACATTGCCTATAATGCCCTGCTCAAGGACACGTCTTTCTTTTTAGTGTATGGAAAGGATCCTGTGTTACCATACACGGTCTTCATTTATTTGCAACAATTGCCAAATTATTCAACTGAGCAATACCGTGTCTATTTACTAAATCTCTCAAGGAGAGTAATGAACATCACTGAAAGGATTTTGAAAAGAGCTAATGAGAAACACAACTCAAAGTATGATGATTGGCTCAAAACCGCTCTAGTAAAACTATTTGTGGTAATCGTGTGTATTTGAAACGATTGTAACCTAGGAAATACAAATCAGAGCCAGCTTATTTGGATCCGTACCGAGTAAAGATGGTTAAATCTAACACAGTAGTGATACAAGGCATTATTAATGGCCCAGTATCTGAACAGTATCAGGCACGCATACATGGTGTTCCAGAAGAGGTAGTTTTCAAAAGTGTCAGAGTGTACCTCGCTATCCCTGCATAGATTTTTTTTTTTTTTTTTTTTTTTTTTTTTGCTGTTGTTGTTTGAACAGACCTCATTTCTTCTTTTGACGTGTTCTATATAAACTTAATGATAACAATGTGTTCTTATGTGGGTGCTCAATGTAGAAGTAAAATGTTGTGACATTTAGCTGAGTGTAGCAACACGTATGACATACTTCTGAATGAACCTAAAAACAAACAGAGAGATGTTAAATAGGTTTGGTGTGATCCGTCAGGCAGACACTGTATTATTTATGTATTCATATGATGCCTGACTGCTTATTATCTATGTATTTATATGGTTCCTGGTTGCTGGGGTCTGGGTGGTTGACTACGGGATTAAATTTCAGCCTGGAGGAAAGGCAGTGTTAGAGGTGTAGATGTGAATACCATATACTTAGATTTATTAGAGAAGAGCGGGAAGCTAAATGATTTTCTCGGGAAAATGGGTAGTAGCTACCGATTGATAGTTACACGTGTCAGTGTAGTAAGGATTTTAAAAATAGTGAAACGGTGGTGGCGAGTTGTGTTGCAATATTGTGCCCTAAACCTGGAAAAGTAAAATCGAGGGATGAAGGTATGTCTATTCCTGCCCCTATCCTCCCCAAATGGCCCTTATTGCCTGCGTCCTGAGGAAGGTTTTGATGATACTCAGTATTATTTCTTCTTCACTTAAGGAATTTTGTATTATAGTTGCAGAGGTCATGAGAATAAATGAGTGGAATTATTTTGTATTATATTGTGGACAGTTTAACATGCAATATTAATTATATTATTATTATTATTATTATTATTATTATTATTATTATTATTATTTTTTTTTTGTTTTTTTTTTTTTTGTTTTGTTTTGTGGAAGACGTTTATTTTCAGGGGTGATTTCTATGTATATATTTTATGTTGCATTTCTGTCTAGTATATGCCATGCACTATTCCGGCTTGAAGGGTCCTGCATATATCATAGACTAAAGAGGGCTTGGGAGGGAGTAATGTCCTAATCCC
>NC_090728.1:3459798-3462298 GCF_036898095.1 Palaemon carinicauda
TAAGAAGGCAGAGGGAATTACACTTTAAGAGAAAATGGAAAATTTTCAGTAGTTAGATTAAATGAATCAATGTTAACCAAGATGTTCAATCATCAAATATAGATTCCGAATCTGCTCATGCACCAGTGCAGGATGAAGCTATATTACTTCCAAAGAGGATGAATAGAGGGAAACCACCTGAGAGATTACATTTGTAAAGTTTTGTATATTATCAAGTTAATGGGGAGCAGACTTATATATGATGTGTAATTTGACCTATAATACTATAAGTGCTACGTATATTGAAAGCATAGTGCAACATATTGTAATGATAGAACATTTTTTCTTAATTCAATTATAAATTATGTAGCATATGTTATAGAGCATTGAATCCTGTATAAACTACCTAAAAGATAGACAATGACTTTTCTTATTTTTGCACTGCAAGTGAGATTAAGATCTATTATAGTGAAGCTCATCTGTTGTTTCTGTATTGTGTATAAGAGTGATCTGTTTAAAGGACGCCAGAGTTAGAACTGAAGCGTCACAGCAATACATTTTGGAATAATAGATTAATTATATCATCATCATCATCATCATCTTCTCCTACGCCTATTGACGCAAAGGGCCTCGATTGGATTTCGCCAGTCATCTCTACATGATGTTTTAATTCAATACTTTTCGATTCATCATCTCCTGCTTCGCTCTTCATAGTCCTCAGCCGTGAAGGCCTGGGTCTTCCAACTCTTCTAGTTCCTTGTGAAACCCAGCTGTACATTTGGTGAACTAATCTATCTTGGGGAGTGCAAAGAGCATGCATAACCATTTTCATCTACCCGTCATCATGATCTCATCCACATGTGGCACTCGAGTAATCTCTCTTATTGTTTCATTTCTAATCCTTTCCTGCCATTTATCTCACAACATACTTCTGTAAATCTACTAAATCTATTGGACACTGTTTCTTTGTCATACCATGACTCATGTCTATACAGTAACTCCGATCTCACTAAACAGGTAGATAGTCTGATTTCAGCAGATTATATTGCCAAATTTCACTTAACCTAGCTAATGTTTAATTATTTTTTCAATCTTCCTAATTCTAAACACCCTGTATTGGAGATCATAGTTCATAAATACTTAAAGGATTCTACCTCATTAATCTTTACTCCTTCCATTGCTATTTCATCTTCCATTGCATACTCCATTCTCAAAATGTCTGTCTTTTTTCTATTGATCTTCAACCCAACCTCGTGTGATATTTCATGCATTCTGGTAAGCAAGAATTGCAAATACTGTGGTGTTCTGCAAACCAGGACAGCATCCTCAGCATACTCTAGGTCAGCTAAATTCCTGCGACCAATCCATCCCAATCCTTCTCCACCATCTCTGACTGTTCTATGCATTACAAAATCCATGAAGTACTCCGCTGTTCACTGGAAATGAATAATCCCCTGGAGATTCATTTGATAAGACTCCATTAACATTCACTTTGTACTTCCAACTCCATATGATAATCCTGAGTATATATATATATATATATATATATATATATATATATATATATATATATATATATATATATATATATATATTGCCTTGGTCTAAAGTTTTCTTACCAATCCCCTTACAACGTGTTTCACTTAGGGCCAAGATATCCAAACTATATTTCATAAATTTAATCTCCACTTGCATGAACTTCCCAATCTGATTCATGGTTCTAACATTCAAATTACCTATTTATTACTTTTTTTGGTATTCGTAAACTGGGAGACCCTTACCACCCCGCTACGTCCAGGGCTGGGGGCCATTCTGTTATCTTCTCTTTCCATGACTGACTAAATCCATAGAGGACTCATTGGTAAGATAAATAGAAGGATAGCCAGTTCCTTGTTATGTGCAGTGCCTATCTAACTAAGGCAAGTAACCCAGCTGGTCCATGCTAATTCTAGAAAGATCAAACGCCAGACATCAGGAGTTAAAGCCATAGAGACAGTCTGTGCTTCGTATTAAACCCAATCCATCACCCTGCTGCCAATAACTTCATCGAGATTAAAGGCGGCATTTCCTCCACACCCAAAGCTCCCATTAGTTCACCAATTTACTCATCCGCTTTTACGAGTATAACCATTGGCGAACATGGATTACTAAGATATACCGCCTAACACGGTAATTATATGATACATGGGATTATTATTTCCAACATCAGTTGGTAAAGAATATTGGATTAATACAACACTAACAAACTGCTATATTTCATGTACAGTATGTACGATTGCAGTACTCAAACCTTCCTTAGTTTTGGGTAGTGCCATAGTCTCTGTATCATGGTCTTCCAGTGTCTTGGGGCAGAGTTCTCTTGCTTGAGGGTAAACTCGGGCAAACTATTCTTTCTTATTTGTTTTCCTCTTGTTTTGCTAAGTTTTTATTGTTTATATAGAAAATATTTACTTTAATGTTGTTACTGTTCCTAAAATATTGTAATTTTCCTTGTTCCATTTCTTCGCTGGGGTATTTTCCC
>NC_090728.1:3467298-3472298 GCF_036898095.1 Palaemon carinicauda
ACCTATATATACGCCATATCTGGCTAAAAAAAAGATAGGCATGGGTAGCCAGATCATCTAGAAACACTTTCCAACACTATAAAAATATAAGTTTTGCGACACTACTTGCCAATTCCTTACGGTAACATGACTAAGCAAAAAAATGCAAAACAAATAAAAAGGGGCACTCGTGGAAAAATGGCCATTCTAATATACGGCATTTCAGAAAAAAAAAATTTCAGCCACGTGCTAGGCAAACCATCAAGGCATATTTTCCGACAAATAAACATATAAATGAAATATTACTCTGTGATAGTTCCTTAGTGCGTAGTAATTTTGAAAGAAATGGGAAAAAACGAAAAAATGGCAATCACAGGAAAATCGAACACATACTTATATATACGCCATATCTGGCTAAAAAAAAAAATAGGCATGGGTAGCCAGATCATCTAGAAACACTTTCCAACACTATAAAAATATAAGTTTTGCGACACTACTTGCCAATTCCTTACGGTAACATGACTAAGCAAAAAAATGCAAAACAAATAAAAAGGGGCACTCGCGGAAAAATGCCCAACATTTTGATATACGGCATCTCAGATAAAAAAAAAGACATGCACGTGTTAGCCCAACCATCAAGGCACACTTTCTAACACATAAACATGAAAAAAAAATCAATAATATACGGCAATTCCTTACTACGTAGTAAATTTTTACAAATATTGAAAAAAAAACAGAAATTGGCAACCGCAGTTAAATACCCAATATACTAATAACTACGTCGTATCTGACAAAAACAAAATCACGCATGGGTAGCCAGATCATCTAGACACACTTTCCAACATTAAAAAAGCAAAAGTTTTACGACACTATTTCGCAATATCTTACGGAAAAATGACTTGACAAAAAAATTAAAAAAAATTAAAAAGGGACACTCGCGGTAAAATGCCCGACATTCTAATATACGACATCTCAGATAAAAAAAAAGACATGCACGTGTTAGCCCAACCATCAAGGCACACTTTCTAACACATAAACATGAAAAAAAAATGAATAATATACGGCAATTCCTTACTACGTAGTAATTTTTACAAATATTGAAAAAAAAACAGAAATTGGTAACCGCAGTTAAATACCCAATATACCAATAACTACGTCGTATCTGACAAAAACAAAGTCATGCATGGGTAGCCAGATCATCTAGACACACTTTCCAACACTAAACAAGCAAAAGTTTTACGACACTATTTGGCAATATCTTACGGAAAAATGACTTGGCAAAAAAATGAAAAAAAATTAAAAAGGGGCACTCGCGGTAAAATGGTCCTCGTGGTGATGAACGACATTTTAACTAAAAAAAAAAACATGCACATGGTAGCCAAACAATCCACCAAGACTTTCCACAACTGATAACCTATACAAGTTGCACCATTCTACGACAATTTCATAATACGTAATAACTTTGATAATTATGCAAACTACCTCAGAAGGGTAAACTCGGACGCGAACGACCCCGACGCGTCTCAGAAATCGGGGAAGGAGTACAGCTACAGCAATGCACATCTGGACACTACTAGAGCGTGTAGGGGGGACACCTCCTGCAGGTCGATCACCCACAAATTCAGTCACAGGGGTGAGTCACGTGAGAAAAACCTGTTTTTTTTTGACGCTCGGGGTCGCAAACGACCCACCGTACCTATCCAGGGTTATAAGCCATCCGCAGTAGAAAACGAAGAGTTATAAAGCCAATAGCATAGGCCGAGACTCCTGGGCGTTCCGTTCATCAATTTCACCATTATTATTATTATTATCATTATCATTATTATTATTATTATTATTATTATTATTATTATTATTATTAAAGATACGTTGTTAATGCCTTTCTGTAGAATCTGCACATAATGAACGGGCTAATATATGTCTGACCTGTTTATAGTCTTCCGTTCGTAAAGTAAAAGTAATAGAAAGGTAGAATTAATTGTGTTTCTAATAGCGAAGATAACTCAACACCTCGCTTAGTTATTGATTTATTTATTCATTTATTTTTTTCCTCAAACTAACAAAAAAGAAAAAAAAAACTATTTGGACACTGGAATTATATAAGTAGCGTTGACTATAGTCTAACCTATGACTTGTCGTAATTAATTGCAAGTCTTGAAATCACGATCCTTACTAACGTTTGTTTTATACACAAAACGACATAAGCAAAACATTATAACTTTGAAAACATATCCCAAATGGATAAATTGCTATCATTAGACTATGGAGCTCTGCTTAAATTATTCTCCATCTGGACACCCTCTTTCCCAATTTGAGTCCTTCTATCCAGACAGACAGCTCAGAGTGCACCAACCGTGTGTCACACGATCGTACATAGTTTATTTTGTGTATATATTATGCTTGCATCTTCGCTCTTCCCTCGCACTAAAAAGAACCAGAATAAACACGTCTGATTTTCTCATCTGTAGCAGTGTCTGTTTTTTAACATGAAATTTCTTGTTGCTTTGAGCTTTTGTAAATTAAGGAGAGTGTTCTATAATAAACTCACAACCTTCTCTCTGCTTGTCACATTGGTGACCCCGGAAGTATACTCGCTCCTCCCGCCTTCCACCCCCACCTTGCCCCTACATCGTTGGTACTATGGCGGACTCTACGGAAGTTGGCGCTGAGGCTGCCCCATTGAAACTTTCATCATTCGCCAGCGGAGAGGCGTTTGCTTGGTTTCAGCTCGCAGAAGTCCAGTTTCGCATGAAGGGGGTGACTCGCTCAACCACCAAAGCAGATTATGTTATCGCGGCTATACCCGAGGACACCTTCCCGGAAATATCTGACTGGCTTTGTGAACAAGGAGACACCCCAATAGCGTATGACGCCCTCAAAACATACCTTCTGCAGCAGTACTTGCTGTCGCCAGACGCCCGTATAGCAAAGCTTTTTTAGCTCTCGCAACAACCGTTGGCGGACCAAGGGCTTCTCTTGCCCTTGTGGAAATGACCAGTATCGCTCGCCTGCAACCTGCCGCAGATGGCTCTCCTCGTGAGGTGAATCTACTTCGTGTCCTTTGGATATGCCGTTTACCCGGACCTATAAGCGCTGCCATACTGATGTCGAAAGTTTACCCATAAAGGACTTGATGACCAAAGCCGACGCCCGTATGGACAGCCACTTCAAGACCTCCATCAACGCCTCCACCCCTGACGAAGAGGATGCCTATTCAACGTCAACCGAAGCTGACGTGAATACCGTAGGACATACACGCCTACCCCGTGACGTGCCGAAGCGGCGACTAAGTCACGCACCACTCAACACTCGCTCAAGCCCCAACCAACATTTTCTACAGGCACTTACTACCTCCCATCCACCGCAGTTTTGCTACTACCACTTCAGATTCAGGGCTACCGCGAGGAAATGTGCCAAGGATTGTCAGTGGTCAAAAAACGTGTAAGTAGGCCATTGCTCGTGGCGGTGGCCTCCCGTGTTTCTAATCTTTTTTTTTTACATAATGCAGGGACAGGCGCGCAATTTTTGGTAGACACGGGTGCTTGTCGTTCTCTTTTGCCAAGGAAACTCTTCAGGACATGATGTAGTCTGTCCACGTCTGCTGACGTCCGCTTGGTAGCTGCCAACAAATCTGCGATACTCACTTACGGTTACAAGAATCTCACATTATCGTTCGGAAAAGGTAAATTTAATTATAAGTTTCTCGTTGCTGACATCACATTGCCAATATTTGGTGCGGATTTCCTCTCTCATTTCGTCCTTCTGTTCGATGTTGCCCACCGACAATTGGT
This sequence comes from Palaemon carinicauda, assembly GCF_036898095.1. Lineage (NCBI taxonomy): Eukaryota > Metazoa > Arthropoda > Malacostraca > Decapoda > Palaemonidae > Palaemon > Palaemon carinicauda. Next base: position 3,471,069 of record NC_090728.1, read on the forward strand.
CAACGCAGACTCATATTTATCTACTTCTCTTCAACCCGCCCCCTCCAACCCCGCTCTCCACTTCAGCGCACCCACGGATACCTACGCCCACCTCCTCACGCCGTACCCGGAAGTTTTCCGTCCAGAACTTCGCCAAACGCCCACGGTTCCTGCCAAGGACGGTATTTATCACCACATCAAGACGACGGGATCCCCAGTCTTCGCAAAATTCAGACGTCTGGCACCTGAACGATTGGCAGCCGCCAAACAGACATTCACCGAAATGGAGGAAATGGGCCTTTGCTAAAAGGCCTCCAGCCCATGGTCATCACCCTTTCATATAGTTCTGAAGAAAGACGGCTCCCTCTGTCTCTGCGGGGATTACAGGCGCCTGAACATGCAAACAGAACCGGATCACTACCCCCTCTCAAACATTGCCGATGTGACCTCCTACCTGCACAAAACGAAGGTTTTCTCTACGCTCGACATCCTGAAGGGGTATTATCAGGTGCCTATGAACCCAGAAGACATCCCAAGACTACCATCACCACTCCGTTTGGTACATGCACCTTCAATTACTCCTGTTTTGGCCTTCGTAATGCCGAGACCACGTTTCAACATCTCATGGATGGCATTTTAGGGGACCTCCCTTTCTGTGTTCTCTTCCTCAAAAGAGGAACACCTCCGTCACCTGCGCATCGTGCTTGACTGCCTGCAACAAAACGGCCTTGTAGTCCAGTATGACAAGTGTACCTTTGGCACCAACAAAGTGTCATTTTTAGGGCACCACATCACTCCTGAAGGAGTTCATCCCCTCCCTGAGAAGGTAGCAGCCATTCAGGACTTCCCCACGCCCTCGACAGTCAAAACTCTGCAGGAATTCTTGGGCATGATGAAGTATTATCATCGTTTTCTGCCAGCCATTGCCGCCACTCTTGCTCCCCTCTGCGCCTCCCTCAAGGGCAAGCCAAAGGATCTGAAGTGGGGTCCCCTCCAAGAAGTGGCCTTCTGTAATGCAAAGAAGGCCCTATCAACTGCTGCGGCTCTAACTTTTCCTATCCCGCATGCCCCTCTCCTTCTCTCCACCGATGCCAGTGTCATCGCTATTGGTGCAATACTCGAACAGGTGGTCAACGGTTCGCCCCGCCCATTAACCTTCTTCAGCAGAAAACTGTCAAAGGCAAAATTGGGCTATTCTACCTTCAATCGTGAATTGTTGGCAGTGCACTTGGCTGTCCGTCACTTTCGTCA
>NC_090728.1:3479798-3487298 GCF_036898095.1 Palaemon carinicauda
ATTTTGTAAATAATTAGTTTTTTATTTTATTAGATATACATTTTTTATCTTATATATGTATATATATATATATATATATATATATATATATATATATATATATATACGTATATATATATATATATATATATATATATATATATATATATATATACGTATATATATATATATATATATATATATATATATATATATATATATATATATATATATATATGTGTGTGTGTGTGTGTGTGTGTGTGTGTGTGTATATATATATATATATATATATATATATATATATATATATATATATATATATATATATATATATATATATATATAAACACACACATATATAAGAGAGAGAGAGAGAGAGAGAGAGAGAGAGAGAGAGAGAGAGAGAGAGAGAGAGAGAGAGAGAGAGAATGTGTAAAGGGAAAGGGGTTGGAGAGCAGGCCGGTGATGTGTAGAGGCATAACAGCAGGGGGCGGGGAGAATCTATTTCAAACGCTGTGCCCTCCCCACTTGGTTGAGTATGATAGTCCTCGAATGTTGTTCATGAAAAATTTTCTCTTTCAATGATTATTGCATATACACATATGCAAACATCACTTTACAAAATCAGATTTCTTGCTTAATTTTTGTATAAAATTATTTTATTTGAGGAGGTGACTATACAATCAATATTGTTACCTATTAGAATAAATATCTCGAACACCTTCCCTACTAAAGGGACCTTCATACCGCTGCTGTTACCACTTCTTGTCATTTAACTTTTCTTTGTTTTAAGTTCCGTTCTTCCATCTTGTTGTCCAACTTCTCTTTTAACTGTAATTCCATAGTTCAAGTAGGTGGTTTTCCCCTAGTTGTCCCTCCATACTGAATAGCCTCAAGTCTGAATGCAAATCTAATGATTCAAACAATGAATCAATTTTCATTCTCAAATGGACAAAAATTTTTCATATCCTTTGGCAGCGAGTCCTGAAACTATGTCTTTGTCAGTTATTAGTAGATTTTGACAGAATCTGTTTAATCTTTATCTATTGTTAACTTACTAATATCTTCATTAAGATAATAATTACAATGATTTTTTTTCAGCAGTATGTTTTTTTCTGTAATGTTTTTAATGGGCTATATTTCTTTTTTCTTAATATTATTTTTCAAAGTAAAATATTGAGCTCAGAAAGTTTTAATTGAATGTTAAAACAAATTGAATAACAGAAGTAAACAATAGTAGTCAATATAAAACATCAAAATATTTTTTACTAGTATATCAATGCATATATGAAAGTGTTATATATTAAAAATTAATATCAATAACAATGATTATAACGTTTTTAAATGTCATGGTTGAAAGGGAATTCAAAATCTAAAGGAACAAAAGGCTGAAAATAAAGAGGTTTACTCACAATATCACCTGAAATAAAATTGTTAGAATGTAAGTGTAGCAGGGAGTGAGAAAAACATGGCTGGGCCACGAGGGATATTGGAAAAGGGAGCATGTAGCAAAAAGGAAAGATTGCGGGGCAACAGTAAAGAGAGAGAGAGAGAGAGAGAGAGAGAGAGAGAGAGAGAGAGAGAGAGAGAGAGAGATTTCTTAACAATAAAAAGCAAACAGTCATTCATTCAGCGTATGTCGGTTCTCTAAATGTAAAAAGATCTTATATGCCTCGAGCTGCATTTGCGATAGGCTATAGGTCATACATCAATATAGTGTTTATAAAGTGTCTCTGTTGAAACAGTTTTACTCGGCATGAAAGAAACCAAATCCTTTTTTCATGTAGTTTACACAGTTCTATGGTGCGACTTGATGTTCATGCTTTAGTGGAGTCTAACTTGTATGGAAGGATTCAATTTCCTAGAATCTGCATTTAACATAACCAATCATCGGATTTAGAGAGAACTGTCGTAGTGATGCCAGCAATAAAGTATTAGTAGCTATATCATAATGTCATTGAATGTTCATATTAGTTCCATTGATTAATCTAGTCATGGTCACCAGTTCAAGTCCACCAGTGTTCCGAAATCGCAAACAGTTTAGACTTTATTCTAATTTTCAGCTCCCAGGGGATGTAGACCTTAGGTTTGTTGTTTTATCTATAGTATGCCTTTTGTGTCTATCTAGCATTCTTCTATCCTTCACCGAAATTAATATTTCCAGGTAGTAGCGGTTGATTGATTATAGCTTATTGTCACGTACACCTTGTTTGTGAATCTCTGTTTGAGGTCATGTGAATGACCTCCGGTCGCCGGCTCGCTGGGGATGTGTGCTTTGTCAGCTTCCACAGGCGACAAGTCTATCTCCATGCCAAATTGCAAACGAAGGGCCTTTTCTGTATCCTCCTTGCTTTGCAGATCATGGGGGAGCTTGAGGGAACAACGGCCTCAGGAGGGCGAAGATCTACCGGTTGTATCCGGCTTGCTGTAACGAATAAGAATATGATTGGTCTTTCTCTCATGACGTCATGGGGTCACGCCTTGTAACGCCGGCGATGCCCTACGACGCCTGCAGCCATGCATCAGTTGGGCCTAAGATCTCAAAAACAAAGTTTGTCGTATTTATAGTCCCATTGCCTGCCATAACCTATACTCTCGCTTTTTAGACTTGGACATTCTCTTTGACTTTGGAACTTAGAAATTTCCAGTGGAAACTGTATTAACGTAAACATTAAGTCTTCTTCCCCTGACCGTTGTTCGCCCAAGTATATTGTAACACGCTACTATGAAATGAAGAGCACTTATTTTATTAAACACATTGAAAATTTAAAACTTAAACTTACTTAAGAGTGCTCAGACCTGTGTATGATTTACTGTTGAAAATATATTGCTCAATACAAATTAAACTTTGTCTAACCCGCCTTTTGAACAGTATTTAGTTTTGATTGCAAGTACAGTGACATTATATCTTTGTAATAACCATCGGTTAGTTTCTGAAAAAACATATGTTAATGCATAAAATTGGAAAAAGTTATCTGTTTCAGAAGACAAGAAAATATGTAAATGACAAGGGGAGATATTTTTTAATAATTTTCCTGAACTGTAGATCTTGAAGTAACTATTGTTATATTCTTGAGTTAAAGATAAGGAGAATTTTACCTTATTCCATTTCAGGATATGATATTTTTTCCATTTATGCTTTTGGAATTGAAAACAATGCTGACAAACTTTGTTTCTTAAATCACTGATTCAAATCTATACCATTCATCTTTTATTTAATTGGAAGCGTTTTTCTTTAGTACTTAATTTTCTACTATTTGTGTAATGAAAAAGAAAACACAAAATTCAAACTGGTATGTAAGAGTCTCATCAACGAGGATGTAGAATTGAGAACATATATTTTTTTCTATCTTCCATTATATAGCTTTTAAGGTAATTTATATAAATTTTCAAGGTATTTTACTACTACACTATTGTTCTGATAACGGTATACGTAAAGGTAGTAGGTTGGCCAAGGCACCAGCCACCTGTAGAGAAACTACTATTAGATAGTTATGGGGTTCTTTGATTGGTCAAACAGTACGACTTAGATCCTTCTCTCTGGTTTCAGTTCACTTTCCCTTCGCCTTCACATACACCGATTAGTCCTTTTGTTTTTCACTCGAGGGGTCAACTACTGCAACTCCAAAACTAAACCATTTTTCTCTGGTCTTGGGTAGGGGCATAGCCTTTGTACCATGGTCTTCACTGACTTGGGGTAGAGTTCTCTTCCCTGAGGGTATATTCTGGCACACTTTTTTATCTTATTTTTCGTCCTCTTATTTTTTAAATAGTGTTTTTGGCTGGCTTAATAGAAGGACCTTGGATGCCTGATGGTTTATCAAGAGATTGACTTTTCCTTTTGTTTCTCTATCTTCCTCACAAGTATTCATGTTCAAAACCATCCTTACTGCCCTCCCTTTAGTTGAAGTGGCTATCTTAGAGGTTACTTAGCCTAGCATGATGGATTGGCTCCACCCCATTGATCAACTTTATCTGACTTTTTATCTTCAGTCTGTAGGTTGTACAAATCGCCTTATGTATACTTCTGCCCTTTCTTTCTGTTATCATTAATGCTAGCTGTTTTTTTTTTCTTTAAGTTTGGTGAGTTTTTATTGCTTCTAATTCTTATCTTGTCTGGAGACTTTGAGCAAATTTATGACCTGTGTGTCTTAGGCTTCGTAAGTGCCGTCTACTGTATTGCAATATTCATAGATGGCATGCCAATATTTCTGACCTTACAGTTGCGTCCAGATAGTATTACATTCTTTTGTGCTCAGAAAGTTAGGTTTCTCAAATGAGGCAGTTATATGAGCTCTTTAATACTGAGTTTAATATTCAGAGGTATTCAGTTTTTTTGACAATCAATATTCAAGCAATTATCAGCTGTGTTCACTCTTTAGGCTATTAGTATTCAGCTGTGTTCACTATTTTGATAATAAATATTCAGCTAGATTCACTCTAAAGGTAATCAATATTCGGGCAATTATTATTTAACCTTGTTCACTCTTTAGGCAGGTAATATTCCATTGTGATCACTCTCTAGGCTATTAGTATTCAGCTGTGTTCACTCCCTAGGCAATTAGTATTCAGCTGTGTTCACTATTTAGACAATTAAAATTCAGCTGTGTTAATTTTTTGACAATCATTATTCAGCTGTATTTACTCGATAGGTAATCAATTTTCAGGCAATTAATATTCAGCCTTGTTCACTCTTTATGCAATTATATTCAACTGTGTTCACTCTTTAAGCAATTAATACACAGGTGTTCATTCTTTAAGCTATTAATATTCAGCTGTGTTCACTCTTTTGACAATTACTATTCAGCTGTATTCACTCTATAGGCAATCAATATTCGACCAATTAATATTCGCCCATGTTCGGTCTTTAGGGAATTGATATTCAGCTAAGTTCACTCTCTAGGCAATTAGTATTCAGATGTGTTTACTGTTTAGGCATTTAATATTCAGCTGCGTTTACTCTTTATGTAAGTAATTTTTAGAAGTGGTGAATATTCGGTAATAAAACTTTGAATATAAAGAAATAAATTTTACGAGGAAAAAAAAAATATCCTTTGTAACAGTCTACAAACCTCCGATGAAAAATAATTGTATCTTCTTTGAAGAATTCAGTGTATTCATTTATATGATTACCAGGGAGAAAAAATGAATTAATTATTTGTGAAGACTATAATTTTTGGATGGACCACGCCTCAAATCTTTACGCCTTGGGATTTGGTGAGTTATCAGAATAATTTCGACTAGTGAATAATGTCGACTGTACAACTAAATTTACTTTTAACTAGGCATACGTTGGACCTATTTTTGAGTGATGGAATGAATAACATTTTATCTTATATAAATGTTGAAGAGAAATGTACTTTCTTCCCAGTGCAAAAACTTGTTAAATTTAGTCTACCTCTAAAGAAACATGCAGTAGTAAAGAAATCCAACTTTAGACATGAATAGAAATTTCCTCTTACTATATTTATGGAAGAAGTTACAAAGAAAATACACAATGCTATCAACATTCCCTGTGATCATGATGACCAACGTTTTCTGGAAGCTGTGTGTGTTAACTGTCATACGACCACCTAGTTTATGAATCAATGTCAATCAATCAATCAATCAATCAATATATATATATATATATATATATATATATATATATATATAATATATATATATATATAAATATGTATATATATATATATATATATATAAATATATATATATATAAATATGTATATATATATATAAATATGTATATATATATGTATATATATATATATATATATATATATATATATATATATATATATATATATATATATATATATATATAAATATGTATATATATATAAATATGTATATATATATATATATATATATATATATAAATATGTATATATATATAAATATGTATATATAAATATGTATATATATATAAATAAATATGTATATATATAAATATGTATATATATATAAATATGTATATATAAATATGTATATATATATAAATATGTATATATATATATATATATATATATATATATATATATATATATATATATATAAATGTGTGTGTATGTACAAGGAACTCATTAACAGAAGTAAAACGAATTTGTTTTAGAAAATTTATAATTCTATTTGTAGTAGGTGCCCATCAACAACTACTATATATGATGAATTGATAATAAATAAATAAATATATATATATATATATATATATATATACATATATATATATATATATATATATATATATATATATATATATATATATATATATATATATATATATATATAATGTTGCTATGAAACTTTATCAAAGGATAAATTGAAATACTTTTAAAAATTATATTATTAAGAAGGTACCAGTTTTGAGGCAATGTTTTATAGAACATAAATCTTAATAAACAACATAGTCTTAAGATTATTGCCATTACCCGAATTAAGTCCTATGTCCAATTAAAAGTTTTATAAGACAAGCGTCTTTTATAATAGCATATGTTATTAACAATGCATCCTCATCCCATAACTGGCGATGTCTTCACTTTCTGAATAGAAAAAGTAATTAATGAGAATTAATGAGCCTAATGAGTAACGATAACTAAAGCTCGAAATACCTCGTGGCTATAGGTTAGGCTGATCTTCATAAAGTCTTAGCTATCTTCTAGCACCCAAATGACATCAAATCAGGTTTATATAAGTTATAGAAAAAAGTTTTGCTAATTATTTCAAGGAGAAACATGACATTCAATGTAATTTCATTCTCTAGTCTATGTATGATGGAAACAAAACAAAATATAGATAATATCATTGTGTAGTGCCATAGGCTCTGTACCATTGCCTTCCACTGTCTTGAATTAGAATTCTCTTGCTTGATGGTACACTCTTACATGTTCTTATATGTTATTTCCCTCTCATGTTTTTTTGAAGTTTTTTACTTTATATATGAAAGATCTAATGCAATGTTGTTACTGATCTTAGTATCTTTTATTTTGATTGTTAATCAGTTCTCTTGAAGTTTTTATATTAAAATGTTTCCTATTCAACACTCTGCTATTTTTCCCTTTTAGGACCCATTGGGCTTATAATATCTGGCTTTTCCAATGATAATAATAATAATAATAATAATAATAATAATAATAATAATAATAATAATAATAATAATAATAATAATAATAATATCTTTGGGTAACCATTCCGTCTAATCGTATATATAAAAAGAATCCTTCCTATTCGTGTCTTTCGACATCCACACTAATAAGTGTAATTATGAGTTTGATGGTCAACGAATTACAACTAAGGAATTGAATGCTGGTCTTCGCTCAACCGTGGGTCACTTTGCCTGCAATTTAACATTATCTCACTGCTCCTCTGTTCTGCAAGCTGTACATGTGGCGCCATGGCTTTATCCAGTGAACATTAGCTCATTTCTCCTCTGTTCTGCAAACGGTACATTTTGCGCCATGGTGTTAGCCAGCATACATTATCTCATTGCTCCTTTTATTCTGGCAAACGGTAAATGTTGCACGA
>NC_090728.1:3492298-3499798 GCF_036898095.1 Palaemon carinicauda
GAGGCTTATACCACCATCGATTTCGTATATGTAATAGAATCCATTGATTGACTGGTCTCTTCTCATCTTTTCTAAAGAGTTTTTCTAAGTTTTCTCAAAATTCTCTGAGGTTGTTGTTCTTCCCATTGTTTCTTGTCGCTCTTTTTAACTTCACGTTAATATTCCATTTCTTATCCAAGTTTAACTTTCTACTATTCTTTCTATTCTTCTTCTCTTTATTCTTCAGAGTCTTCTTTTCATTAACCTTCTCTTCCTCATTCTTATTCTCCATCTTATTATTTTCAATCTGATTGGCCCTTTTACTTCCATTTTTCTCTTCATTCTTTTTCCGTTTCTGCCCAGTTTCCTTCTCCAACTTTGTCCCTCCAAGATTTGCCTCTTGTCGTAAGATTTCTATTTTTCTAATGCAATTAGATTGTCCCTTGTCAAGCTGGACCACATTTGTGTTTTCTTGGCTTTCCCCAGCAGCGCCTAAAATGTTCTTCTCCAAATGAAATTTCAAAAATGGACCTTAGAGATTTTGATCTTTTCCTAATATTTTTATCTTTCTAATACAGTTTAATTATCCCTTGTGAAGCTGGACCACATTGGTGTTGTGTTTGCTTCCACCAGCACCGCCTAAAATGTTCTTCTCCAAATGACATTTCAAAAATGGCCCTGGTATTTGTTTACATGAGAACGCTCTCCATTTCCTCCAAAATTATGCATTCCTGCAGCTCTCCTCTTCTTGTACAGTAATCAGGAGGTTTTTTAAATGATGGGAAAGCTAATAATAGCAAGATATGTTGTGCAAGGAGGGGGAAGGGGAGGGGTTGGTTGACCAGGTACTAAAAGAACTGGCACAGACATCATCAATATAGTTAATCAAAGAAGAGTTCGTGACGTCAGCGGACATTTGGTATATATTCAAGATATATACTAAACTAAAATTAGATCAATTACTCAAAAAGGTCACTATTTGTGAGTAGTATATTTTATTTGGTAAATACTTGACAGTAAATCTTATTTTTTTAAATAAACTTTTTTATGAGAATGAGTATTTTTGCAGTACTTGTCAATGACAGAAAATTGGCAGGCTTCCTTAGGCATTGGTCAATAGATGGCGTTAGTGTAGTAAAACGTCATCTGGAAAAACTAGTCATTCTCAAAATGATTTCTTGAAAAAAAAAACACTTATGAAATTCATTATAAAATATTTACTAAATATAAAATGTACATTTCACAAATAGTGTCAATTTTGAGTAATTACGACATTTTCAATTAGGCCTATATATTTTTGATATATACCAAATGTACACTAACGTCACAATCTATTCTTTGGTTGACTAGGTTGCCGTTGTCGGTTCCAGGTCGTTTAGTACCTCCTCCACCAACCTCTTTGTTATGTATTTTGTACTGTAATACTATATGTGCTACGGGTATTAAGAGTAATGATTGCACAGTATTGCATTGTTAGAACGTGTTTCGGCACAGTTCATAGGTGTAGTAGCGTATGATATGAAGGATTTAATCATTCATTAATTGCCTGTATAAGCTGAAAATTGTCGTCTTCGTCCTGATATTAGTTAACTACTGCACTATACTTGTTCAGTGGGCACTTTTATCTTGGTAAGGGTAGAAGAGACTCTTTAGCTATGGAATTAACTGACTGGAAATATAGATGACTGGACAAAGCTGCTTTTGTTTATGCTAATCACTATTCTTTTATCCTGTTAATTATACTAGACTAGATGTCAATCATGTGATACTTCGCAGAAAATATATTAAACTGGTTGCCTTTTTATTGTTCATGGATTGGTGATGGCGGGAGAGTTTGTTCGGATCGTTCACAGTCAACCAACCTAGTAAGGGTGACAGGGATTCAATTATCACAGAGTTATATAGCCATTGTCCTGTAGAATAGATTATGACAAAATAATACTATCCAATGAAATAATGAACTGATTAAGACGAATTTATTACGTGAATAATTGAGGATCACTTGCAGAACCCCTTTGGAAAGTGCTCCATTAACCTCGTGTTTAATTGAACTTTAAACATTTTTGTGACCGACCAAAAGTCTACAACTATTGGCTCTGCCCATATAATGACAGGAAATTTATTCTAAACAGCTAATTTCTTACTGAAAATCGGTTCTATAGTATACTACAAAGCGAGCGTAGTTACTATGTGAACCGAAAGTCCATTCAGATGATATAACTCTACCAAATGAACTGTGTAGAATTATAGAATAATGTTTAGATTCAGTATTAGTGCTATTCGCACTTCCCTTGAGAAATTAGTTCACCGAACTTTCAACTGGGCTCCACAAGGCATTAGAAGAGTTGGAAGTCCCAGGCCTGTATGGCTGAGGACTGTGAAGCGTGAAGTAGATGATGAATGAAGAAGTATTGATTTAAAAGCTCTAAGATAAAGACGACTGGTGAAATCTAACTGGGGCCCTTTGCGTCAATAGGCGTGGGAGATGATGATGATGTTTGTGAAATAGTTTGTTAGTTTCTGTAAACAATTGTTTAATTTATCCCTTTCAACACCTTTCAGTATTTGGAACATCCCAAAGGATATTTTCCACTGAGTTTAAGGTAATTCATTACCAATCAAATCGAAGATAAATGCCATTGAAAAGGTATCAAAGTTGCATCAACTTGTATTTCCTGACTAGTACAGTGATACCGTGTTCGCCTAGCATTAGCCTGGCAGCAGATCGATACCCGCCCGGGGCCGGGAGTTTAAGCTGTATACTGGGGAGGCCACTGCTGTGGTAGAACACCACAATGGTGGATTGGGCTTGCCCGGCTGAGGTTTTGGTGAGTATCTATTCATATGGAACTAGAACTGAAACCAGACACCTTTAACTTAATTTCTTGTCATCGCTTTTCCGAAATTGCAAAATGTTGGATAGTATTTACTTGTAGCCTCATATACATAACAAGGATGCTAAAAACTAATTAAGTTAATGGAACAGAATCCAAAAAAAACAAGATATCAAGAGTATTTTTTGTCCTTTATACAATTTGAAGCAATTAAGGCTTTCAAGAGGAAACTGAAGACTTTCTTATTCAGCAAGTGTTTTGACAGTGATGATCAAACAGTAAGCGAACAATACACATTACGAAATGTTAAATGCTCCAGAATGAACATCATAAAACGACCATGGAGGTCCTGTAGGGAGTAGGTTTCCCTTGCTGTACGGACCAGATAAGCAGCCCTTAAAGTAAAAGTAAGTAAAGTAAGTTTTCAATCTAAAAGATTATACCACATGTCGTGACCAGGATTCGAACCTGGGTTATTGCGGCCACAACACAATGTACTAACCACTATACGATCACGGCTGGGATGATATGGAAAGATAGGATAAGAAACGCTGCCTTGACAAAAGAGTGAAACTACGGTGACAATCGCTCGTCATCCGGCCGCATTTTAGCAAGAATTTTACGTGGAGCGCTACCGAGGTCAAGACATTGCTCTCTCATGAACGATTACATTGTGTTCTATTTGGCACTGATTTTAGATCTTCTAGGTGTTAGGTTATTAGACTTGCTAGACCTTTCAGACTTTATTAGACCTTGAGGTACGGAGTTGTTGAGTCTTGAGATGATGTCTTGTAACCTATCAGTGACAGATAAATAATCGTATAGTCATATTTTGTGTAGAGAGAAATAAAGTGCCTAGCCCACTAGTAAATATTACTTGTATAAAACACGACCGGATAGCAATATTTATAGCATAATTAATTTTCTATAAATAGCAAATTTAAATCTAAAATCTCAAAAAGTTTTCGATCAAAAGTTGTATGATAAAATGACTAGCGAGTACTGTAAATTGCCCTTTAGTTACTTTTCGTATTGTTGAATAACTACTACTGTGTACTATGAAATAGCATGACTAGATTTTGATGAAATGTCACATATTTTATTATAGAAATAAATGACTTATCAGTGTCTTTCATGAGATAATATTTGTGACACACTTGTAAGATCCTTTGGTTGTCGTTTGACCTCCAGGTTATCCTTTACTTTTAGTTTGTCCTTTTGCCTTTGATCTCCAGGTAGACTTTAACCTTCAAATTAACTTTGACCTTCAAATTAACTTTGACCTCCAAATTGTTCTTGACCTCCAGATTATCCTTTTACCTCTAGGTTGTCCTTTGAGTCAGATTCTCCTTTGACATCCAAATTGCCTTTTGACCTCCAGGTTGACCTTTGAACTCTAGGTTGTCCTTTGACCTCGAGCTTTAGGTTGTCCTTTGACCTTCAGGTTGTTCTTTGACCTCTATATTGTTCTTGACCTCCAGATTGACCTTTGACCTTCCAATTGACCTTGCCCTTCAGTTTGTCCTTTTGCCTTTGACCTGCAGATTGTTCTTTGACCTCCAGATTGACCTTGTCCTTCAGTTTGTCCTTTTGCCTTTGAAGTCCAGATTGTACTTAGACCTCTAGATTACCCTTTGCCCTCCAAATTGACCTTGACCTCCAGATTGACCTTTGACCTCCAGATTAACCTTTGAACAAACACGTTACAAGATGTATCCCCATCGCTCATATGAGGTATATCAGGCGTGAAGTTTATTTATGGACATCGGTGTTAAGAAATAAAAGTTCTTGCTTTAATTAATAGTGGGTGTTGCCATTTCAAGGTTGATTCAGCTATTCTTTCCTCAGCTTCTATTCTTGACAATTGGATCAACCATGTCATTCAGTGGTCATGAATTTTAATTACATTTTTTCCCCTTTTTTTGTTATTAATAGGATTTAGCCTCATTGTGGAAGGCTGTTTCATGAGAGGCCGTGGGTTACTGGTATTACCTTCAAAGCTGCAGCAATATTTCTCTTTCTGTTAAAGTTTAGATAATTTTTAATTGTTTTTTTTTTTGTTTTTTTTTTATTTTTCTCCAGCATTGTAGATATGAAATTTCTGTTTGTTAGTTTTACTGATGAATAAAATAATTAGTGTAAAATAGAGAGAGAAAAACAAGAGTGAAAAGTGAGCAATGTTTTATACTGACGTTTGGTTCTATTATTATTATTATTTTTTTTTATGTGACCCGATTTTAATTTGCAGTGACCAGGATTCGAACCTGGGTTAATGCAGCCATAACGCAATGTACTAACCACTATACGATCACGGCTGTAGTGAGATATAAATTCTCTGGCAAACGAACTAATAAAAATCTACCAGATAGTTTTTGACAAGTGCAAGTCATCCTGCTTCAAGATAGAGAGAAACTACGTAGCGTATTTAAAGGTTTAAAGGTCGCATATGAATGGCAGAGGCAAGGGACCGTAGCATTGCTCTATAAAGCATGCCAATGCCCTAGAGACTGACCATATGTACACGTGATCTGCGCCCAAGCCAGCTCTCCACCCAAACTAGGACCAAGGAGGCACAGGCAATGGCTGCTGATGACTCAGTAGATATACCTATAGGCTCTCCCAAACTCCCCCAGCCTTAGCTCACGGAGATGGTGAGGTCGCAGTTACCCAAGAAACTAACTAGTTTGAGCGGTACTCGAACCCCAGTCTTGGCTTCACCAGGCAAGGACGTTACCAACAGGCCACTACAACCCATATGAAGTCCAGAACTTGTGATTTGTCTCTGTATTCTTTTAAAAGTTTCTGGGTCCTGTTTCATCAGAATAAAAACTCACCAGAACGTCAGTGGGGCAAACGCAACCCCTTTTACCTTGTGGTGCCCAACCACAGCAGTGGCCTCCCCAGTAAACAGCTTAAACTCACGCACCCCGCCTGGGATCGATGTGCTGCCATGCGAATGCTAGAAAAACACGTTGACCCTGTACTAGTTCAAAGTAAAATATGATTTTATAGACCATGAAGTCGTAAATTTAATCATCTAACCGCAAAGAAGTGTCCTAAAATGCAACAGTGACATGTAATACACTCGTAAATAAAAATGAAATGGAGAGTCCACCAGAAAATATATTAATGACCATAGGAATGTCATAGATAAGAATAGAAAGGAAAGATGAAATTTTGCAAGAAAAGATAACTAATGCTCATTTTCCAAGGGATTTTATTTGCTGCAATTTCAATGTCATTTTTGACACATTTTTTCATGCAAATTACAAGATTTTCTAAAAACGACCTCGCCGTCTTCATAAGAATTATATCCTGGATGATTGCAAAGAATAGAAAGATCTCACAGTGGATGATATCGGAGACAGAAGAAATTGGAAAGGCTCTTAAGAAATAGCGACCCTGGATAGCGGGAAAAGCTTTAGTAGAAGAAGAAGAAGAAGAAGAAGAAGAATTATTGCGAGGATTATTGCGACCGCTTAGTAACGAAACTTCATGGCCAGACGCCAAATTAGTTTCCTCATTCCTGAGACTGATTGCTACCCGCCAGTCACTCCGTTTTGGCAGGGAGGTATTTTGGTTCCGCTCGAAATCTTTTAACTTGCTCTACCCACAAGCGACGTGATTGGCCGCCGCCTCAAAGATGATTCATATAAACATAAAGGTTTAAAGTTTCAAAGGTCACTCATGAATTGCTGAGGCAAGGGACAGATACAATGCCCTGGAGACTAACGATGTATACATATGATCTGTGCTCAAGTCCCCTTTCCACCCAAGCTAGGACGAAGGAGGGCCAGGCAATGGCTACTGATGACTCAGCAGATAGACCTATATGCTCACAAAGGTGGTGAGGTTACAGCGACTAAAGGAACTAACGAGTTTGAGTGGGATTCGAACCCCAGTGTGGCTATCACCAGTCAGGGACGTTAATAATAATAATAATAATAATAATACATATTTTACGTGGGAAGCAGATCAGATTTGATGCTATGTTTTTGTAGGATGGAAGTTTTCCAGATTTGATTCTATCCCTTTGGAGGGTGGATGTAATTTCGAATAGGATTCTACTATTTTGTAGGGTAGGTTTACCTCGATTTGATTCTACCATTTGAAGGGTGGTTTTATTTAAATTTTAATGCTAACTATTTTTATGGTAGGTGTATCCGAGGTTGAAATTGATGTTACTCTTTGACAAGGTTTCATGTGTATGAGAATAAATACTGTATTCTAGTCGAATGAATGTACGCCAGAGATTAGACACCACCAGCTAGGAGTTTTGAGGTTCTAACTCTATTGTATTAGATGATTCGTGACTTTATTCTTCAAGAATTAAACTTAACGCATCGAGAAAAGACTGGTAGGGCAAGGCACCTGGTTTTAAACATTTGACCTCAGTGCTATGTCTCAACGAGTCACCATCTAGCTCTCGATCCCTCCCTGTTACTCTCTCTCTCTCTCTCTCTCTCTCTCTCTCTCTCTCTCTCTCTCTCTCTCTCTCTCTGCCTTTGCTTCCGGGAAGTACTGGTTCACATTGAAGCTAACTGTCTTAGCTTGGCTATGAAGTGGGCTATATAGCAAGCTGGGGAACAATCCATAGCAAAAGTGTGTATGCGTCACAATGTGTGTAGCGGCAACGTTTGGCATATGAGCGTGAGGGACCCCTGCACATACGACACTTTTAGGATAG
>NC_090728.1:3502298-3504798 GCF_036898095.1 Palaemon carinicauda
TATATATTGAATGTAAGGATTAGGATGAAAACAAAAAAACAATTTGGTAGTGACGATATACTTAGATAAGAAGTCCCTATTCACAGAGAAACCGGAATATGATTTATAATCAACTTGATATGACATATCGATACAAAATAGATCAGATTTCATGTACTTATGTCAGATACAAAATAACAGATCGTATCTCCAAAAAAAAAAAAAGAAAAAAAAATAAGTTGGCTAATGCACCAGTTACCTGCTCAGGTACTACTTCTCGAGAGTTATTTGGTCCTTTGACTGGCCGGAGAGTACTACATTGGATGATCCCCTCTGGTTATGGCTCCTTTTTCTTTTGCCTACACATACAAGAAATAGTTTGCCCTACTCTTTACGCATTCTCATTTTTCCTCATATAATTGACGATACAGAACGTCATGGTTCAAGAGCTTAGGACTTGACATCTGAATCAGACTGTGAACAAGTCATATGTGAAGCTACTCGCAGGTTTGGTAACTTCACGGACCTACTATACACTTACTCCTATGGTATTATAACAAGTGAGGTTGATTCTCCAGTTGAGACATCTGATCATAGCTTAATTTCATTACCAGCGAAGAAAGAGTAACTATCTCTGATGTATCATACTCATGTAAGACTTATATATAACCTATAGCGGACTAGAATGGTATATTGAGTGATCTTTTGAACCTGAATTGGTCACATTCGTATAATTGCTGTGAGCCTCTAGTTGTTTTGAATAAGAAACTGGTCAACATAATTGATAAGGTACCCCTTCTCGAATGCTAAAGAACTGAGTGAAAGACAACCCCAGGTTCAATGATGATTATAGACATGTATATTTGGAGAAGTAGGAAGAATATCATCTTTGGAAGGGTAACAGATCACATATGAATTGGAATAACTATACTAAGCTAAGAGGTTTGTCTCAAAGAGTTTAGCCTTCAACTGTAAAAGAATAAAATTGTTACTTTCAAAGAAAACTTTTTTGTACAACCCAGGAACATTAGCGGTAAGCTGCCTTTAAATATGCACTCTTTGATGTAGACGAAACAGTTCTTTCTTCACTCAAAACAGATGGCAGTCACTCACTATCCAAACGAGATTAAAGCTCTCTTGATAGACCTCAATACCTATGGAGGTGTAGACACGTATAGTATTTTTCCTCTTTTTTTTTATAAGGACTAAAGATTTCTTAGTTGTTAAGTTATCGGCTATTATCTTGTAAGTTAGCAGGAAGAGGTTCTTTTAGCACTTGGTGGAGAATTGGTAATATTACTTCATTAGGTAGGTATGTTTGTGGTAGCACAAGTCCGGCTGATTACCGCCCAGTTTCCATAACTACACGTATTTGTATGTTACCAGTTAAATGTAAGCTTTAATAATTGTTGTGTGTTATCTGAATTTTCCTTTTCTCCATAATACAGTAATAAAACCTAATTTTGTTTTAGTAAAAATCTCCTCTTTCTTATCTTCATTATCATGAACTTTGTATATTGAAAAATAAAACAAATTCAAAATTAAATTTATTTGTCGTTATCTATTGAAAAAGAATGTTCCAAAGAAGAGATTTTGATAGAGGAAAAGTCTATTTTTGGGCGAGATAGCCATGTCGTCCTAATGGAAGTTCCTCTAGGCAGCTTTCTACTTGGGATACTTCCTGCAGTGAAATACTAGAGAATTTTACATGTAGAGGTATCACAGGGTTACTACCCATGGACCGAATATCCCGAAAGATATCGTGTATGTTACAGCAATGTGTTTAAAAAAAAACATGGCAATCCTTCCCCGAATAGAGTTAACCTTGTCTCGAAGGCTATGGGCTACTGTATAGACTGTTCGCTGGTTTGCTATTCCTTCTTACTGCGCCATCTTATTCACCTGCTTTGATGATTTCTGGTTATGATTTGATGGTTAAAGTGGATAATTCCTGAAAAATAATTCATAAAAAGTTACTTAAATTATTTTACAATGTTGAGCAAAGTGCAATTCACTAATTTTATCCGAATACAACAATCATGCCTATTTTTAAATGTTAATTCTAAGTATGACAGAAGATTTGGATTTTTTTCCCCCGAATACAATTTCCTTATTTTCCTCTGGTTTCTATATAAAATACAACATCAATGGCTATCCACGTTATTCATTTCTCTCTAGTTTACGTATGTCCAACGGCGATCCACAAACTCACAAAGGCAAGAATGAGTCTAGGTAGAATAAATACACAATATGAGCACAATGTAAAAATGAGTAAGGCATAAAAAGTATATCGCCAAAAGACAATACGGATATCTGACACTATCTAATGGATGGTGCTAAGATATATTTGAAATACTTTACCTTTTTTCTCCCATTATTTCTCTTCATCTTGACGGACTACGAAAGGATCCCGAAATTTAGTACGCAGAGGTGCGATGACCTTGGGGATGATAGATTTTTTTCCTTACGCGACTATTGATATCAGAGAGAGAGAGAGAGAGAGAGAGAGAGAGAGAGAGAG
>NC_090728.1:3524798-3534798 GCF_036898095.1 Palaemon carinicauda
CGGTGGGAGGATAAGATCCTTTCCCTGGGAGTAGCAACACCTTCCTTGCTTTGGTTCATTGGGAGCTGGCAAGTATTGCTGGCCTCCCTCCTTGGATCTCCCTTAGGCTAAGATGAGTTTTCTTGGCTGCGGGTGATCCTTCACTAAAGCAAGGTTGGTAGGACCCTCTTTAGTCCCTTCCGACCCTATCTCTGTAATGGCCTAGCCATTACACTACTGTACGTCATTCTACATCTGGACCTAGGATAGGTTAGGATGTGGAATTGACTCAGTCCCTTGCCGGCTGGCAGAGTCTGCCGGCCGGCAAGGGTCTTCTGCTTTGAGTGCTGCCCGGACCTCCCTTGGTCCCTCATCCATGCCTGCCTGTAGAGCCAGACGGCATTGGTCAGGAAGCCTGAATTAGATTCTCCCCTTCCTTATAGGCACTCTTTCGGATTGCCGGGCTTGGAGGTAGTTTACGCTCTTATCCCGGCATCCATTCTGTTTTCTTCTAGTGCTGTACCCGACCCGGCTGCCGGCCTATGAGTCCGGCAGCCGGGCAGTCGTAGTCCTCTGGTTCTTTTGCTGCTGGCCGGCATCGGTTGTTTACCTTTGCCGGCCGGCTAATGTCAGCCCTTGTCTGCCGGTCGCTATGAGCAGTGGCCAGCAGCTGGGTACTACCTTGTGTAGTTGCCGGCCGGCACTTACTGCCGGCCGGCACATGCATTTGAACCAGCGTTCTGCCTCCTTATAGCTGTTAAGTAGTATACTTTAAAGCTAGTTATGGTGTGTACCGGCCGGCACGGCACATTACCTTCTATACTGTACCAGTATTCTTCAGTATATCATATACTGTAGGAAGAAAACTATAGTATAAGTTTTGGTACAGCACTGTGTGTTCTAACACTTTTGTGTTGTCTTGCGCAGCCCTTTGGTGTTGCCTTACAGATAAGAAAGTGAGTTCTTTCTTGTGTATTGTCTATTTTAAAATCATTGCTTAGGTGTGAGCTACACCTGTTTCCTCTGGAAACTTTTCATTGGTTATCCTAGAAGAGATTAACCATACGATTTTATTATCTGGAAGGCTGCAACAATTGGTTGTGAAGGAAACACAAGTGTGTGTCTTTCCTTTCTGATTTGTTATGCTAAACTGTGCATATCCAGTGATACGTAGTTCACTTGATACTCATGGAAATTTCTTCTCTTTACAGGAGGACCCTCCGAAGTGCGGAAGTGTTTTCTGCAACGTCCGCAGTAAGAACCTCTGCGGACATAAGTTTTGTAGGAGGCCCGCAGCCTGCGCTGTCTCCAAGGGTGATCTCCAGTATTGGGACCCTCAGGTATGTACCGTGTGCACTAACCTGATTACTGAGGCCTTTGATTCCCCTAGGACGGCGGAATCAAGGGATATAGCAAGGGAGAAGCTTCGTACCTGTGTAAGGGGCTTCCAGAAGAACACCTCGGGACCTTATCTTCCAAGTGAGAAGATGAGGGCGTATCTTTTCCCTAGGGCATCAGCTGATGCAGTGATTCCCCAGCCTCAGGAGGAGATCCCCCAAGTTCAGATCCAGGTGGATGCTGAAGTCGCGGTCGCTTTGCAAGACATCCAGTTGGACGACAGGATGTCTTACGTGGACGAGCGTCTGGAGGAAGACCTTCTGGCAGGAGCCCAGGATGAAGTTCAAGCCCCAGACATTGTAGAGGAAGAGGTCGACGAGGTGTCGGCTACTCCTGTTCAGATCCCGGAGCCTATTCCTTCAACATCGTCCGCTCTCCCAGTAGAGGTGGCAGAGGCCCTCTCCTCCATTGTTGGAATGATCCAACAAATGCAGAAGGAGAATCAGGAGAAGGCGACTGTAATGGAACTGCAGATGCAGAGGCTTGCAGCATCACATGGGCCCCAGAAAAGGCTCAATGTGAAAGACTTTCCCTTGTGCTTGGATGCTAACCCGTGGAGGTATGCTGAGCACATGCCGATGACGACTGGAAAGATCGTCCTCTCGGATAAGTTGGGTTCAGTTCCCCTAGAGCAGTGTTTCTTAAAGTGTGGTCCGCGGACCCCCAGGGGTCCGTGGAATATTCCAAGGGGTCCGCAGGATAATTCTTAATATCGATTTCAGTCAAATTTTCGGCCAAAATGTCCTAAATTCCTATTTTTGTAGCACCAAATCCTGATGGCTTTTTACAGTGGCTAAGTCACATTGGGATGGAAGTAATTTAAGTAATGCCGCCTTCCTCCCTTGTGGTGAAATCCTCAACGAAATTCCGAAAAAGACACACACAAAAAAACAACTTTATAGAAGGCAGTGGTGTTTATGATTTGGCAACATTATACTGACTGATGCCCGGTGGTGCGGCCGCCCGCCACATATCAGTTGACGTTAAGGCTGCTGTGAGGAACACACGGCAGTTGCTTGTGCTCCTCTTTGTAGGTAAGAAAATCATCTGGATGTTTATGACAACATACTGATTTTCTATATGACATTTGTTAAACGTTATTACCTACCTTTTTGAGATTAGAATTTCGAATACTAGATCTCGTGACCTCGCCAAGTTACTTGCAGGATAAACATCAGAAGACAGCCTAGCTTACTTTTTAGCATCAGGATAATGGATCTGTGGCTCAAGACAGGCTCACTTACAAAGAAAAAAACTGAATTCCAGAAGAACAACCAAGACAGCACTGGCCTTAAAGAAGAAAGAAACGATGCTAACAGTGCAACTCAGCTCAAGCTACTGGAGGCAGGCGCAGATGCCATGGACGAAGGGAACACCGCTGACACAAACCAAAGCAGTACAGATGCCTCGGTTACCACTGTAGGGCATAAGCAAACACACCAAGAAACAGCCAAAAAGAAGCGTAAATACTGCAGTAATTACTTGAAACTTCGATTTTTTTTTGCAAGGCAACAGTGAGGATCCTATCCCACAGTGTGTTTTGTGCTATGAAACATTAGCTAATGAGGCTATGAAACCTTCAAAGCTCAGAAGACATTTCGAGTCCAGACATAAGGAATATGTGGGAAAACCCATAGAATTTTTCAAAGAAAATGTAATGAACTTGATATTCACAGAAAAAAGGAAGCTTCATCTTTTTTTATACCTGGAGAAAATGCAAAGGCCACTGAATCTTCATACAAAGTGTCGTTATTAATTGCAAAAACAGGAAAGGTGCATTCCATAGGCGAGACTTTGGTCAAACCAGCAGCCAAGATAATGACAGAGATCATGCTTGGAGAAAAGGCTAGTAAAGAAATAAACAAGATACCTTTGTCCAACGACACTGTCAAGAAAAGGATAACGTCAATGGCTGAAAATGTGAAAGTTCAGCTGGTGTCACAATTACAGAAGAGTCTGTATTTTTCACTACAGCTGGACGAGTCCACAGATATAGGGAACGAGGCAAATCTTTTGTGCTTTGTTAGGTACATTTACTGTGGGGAAGTACATGATGAATTTCTTTTCTGTCGTCCTCTTCCTACAAACACAACAGGAGAGGCTATCTTTAATGTAGCTAACGATTTTATTGTCCAAAACGAACTCTCCTGGTCGCGATGTGTTGGAATCAGCACAGATGGTGCAACTGCGATGACTGGTAAACTAAGGGGTTTAGTGAGTCGGGTACAAAGCATTTTACCACAGGTAAAGACAACACATTGTTGCATTCACCGTGAACAACTTGCTGTGAAACATATGCCTACCTGACTTAAAACAGTTTTGGAAGAGGCAGTAAAAATTGTCAATTTCATCAAAGGGAAAGCACTGAACATCCACTTATTTACAGTTCTGTTTGAAGAGATGGGAAGCGAACACACAAAACTCCTTTACCATACAGAGGTTCACTGGCTGACACGGGGAAAAGTTCTTTCCCGTCTCTGAACTTCGTGAGGAAGTGCAAATTTTCTTGTATGAACGTCATGACCTCTATAATCGAATGCATGACACCCAGTGGCTCACAAAACTGGCATACCTGTCTGATATTTTCAGTACACTAAACGGATTGAATCTGTCTTTGCAAGGAAAAGATACTACCATCTTTAAAGTGCAGGACAAAATACAGGCAACACGAATGAAGCTGGACTTGTGGTGTAGCCACATTGACCGCAAAGATTTGAGTCTTTTCTTTCATTAGCAGATTTCTTGCTTACTTCCAAGGAAGAGCTAGATGGTAACACAACACAAGCTTTCAAAGCCCATCTGCAAGGCCTTCACTCAGAGTTAGGAAAATATTTTGAAGAACCAGACCCAAGCTTTTTGTGGAATAGAAATCCATTTGTTACAGATAAAGTAGATATAGAAAAGGTCAGTGTCAACCTGTCATCAAAAGAGGCTGATAATCTTGTCGAGATTGCAACAAGTGGGACACTGAAGACCCTATTCAGGGAAAGAAGTTTGGCCAATATTTGGGCTCAAGTCCAGCCAGAGTACCCTGGACTTGCAGAAATGGCTTTGAAACACTTGATGCCGTTCTCAACAACGTACAACTGTGAAATTGGATTTTCTACACTGGTTGATCTTAAAACGAAGAAGCGCAACCGAATCAATGTCGAACCCGACCTGCGACTGAAACTCAGCAGACTAGAGCCAGATATTCCAACAGTAGTGACGCAGCAAAAACAGTATCATTCATCGCATTAAGTATGGTTGTGAGATATGAGGAGGAAAGCGTTGTTGTTAAGTTCATGAAAATTTGTATGCAAAATTATCAATGTTGTGGAAATTATGTTAAGCAAAATATAAACATTTATGTTGAAGATAAGCCATTAATAAATAATTCAGTTGTAATTTCAGTATATTATGACCTGCAAACACTTTCAAACTCAAGAGGAAAATTATGATAATAAAGGGTCCGCTACATGAGTAATTTTAATAAAAGGGGTCTGCTGCACAAAAAAGTTTAAGAAACACTGCCCTAGAGCATGTGGAATTCTGGCCCAGCAAGGGGTCATATCCGGACTGTTATGTCCGGTTGAGGAAGGAACCAGCTTCAAAGGAGGAGACAGAGCCGAAGGAGGTCATAGTGATGGACCATGCTAAGGCTCAAGCTTTGCTTTCATCCTCGATGAAAGAGAGGGGCTTCACGAACTCAAAGGTAGCTGCATTGAGTAAGAAGCTCCCTTCCTTTGTGTCCTCTCCTGCTAGAGCCTTCCCCTTTTTACAGAAAGGGTTTGCAGCTGTACTAAAAGCAGTCGAGGCCGGCAAGCCTTGCCCCTCCCTGGAGGAGTGTAAACCCTTGTCACTGGCCCTGCCTATGGACCACAAAGACTGGAAGGACGTCCATCTTACCTTCTCAGTTCGGCGAGGACCTCCCTAAGCTGTCTGACTTTCTTTTGCGGAGAGAGCTCGAGACAAAAGAAAGACTGGCTGCCTCAATGTCTCTTCAGACTACTCTTGAGATGGTGGCAAGTGACCCCAAGGTCCATGAAATATTCATGGTAGTGGCCAAGACTCATCTGGCCACAGTGACGAAGGATCTTTATAGCTTCGTCAGGGGGAGGAGAGCTTGTAGGGAGTTCGTGTTCACCTCGGCTACGGTGAGGCACGAGCCAAGAAAACTAATCTCCTCCAACATTTGGGGCAAAGACCTTTTCCCTACCGAATTGGTCAAAAAAAGTTGTTGATAAAGCCGCCACGGAGAATAGAAACCTTCTCCAGAAGTGGGGCCTGGCTATCAAAAGAAAGTCTTCCTCGGATGAAGGTCCCCAACCAAAGAGGAAGACTATGAGGACTAGGCTACCGTCTCAGCCAGCCAAGCCTCTTAGACAGCAACAGCAACTGCAATTGCCATTGCCTTCAGTGCCCCAGATGGTGGCACAAACCCCGACCACATTCCAGTGGGTACCCCAGTCCGTGTCGACACAGTCCACGGCATTCACCCCAACGTTCAAAGGGCAGTCTACTTCCTTTCGAGCAAAGCCTAGAGGAGCAGCCAGAGGCTCGTCTAGGCGCCCCTCAAGGGGAAGGGGATTCAGGGGTGGTCGCGGTCAGGGAGGCAAGACCTCAGGACGGCAGTCCAAGTGAGATGATGCCGGTAGGAGGGAGACTTCAGAATTTTCGGGATCGGTGGACTTTCGATCCCTGGGCCCACAGCCTACTCAAGAATGGACTGGGCTGGAGCTGGTACAGCACTCCAACCCCGTGCCCTCGGTTTTTCCAACACTCCACCCCCGTTCTGGAGGAGTACGTCCAAGAACTGTTGGAGAAAAAAGTGATCCGAAGGGTGAAGTCCATCAAATTCCAAGGGAGGCTGTTTTGTGTTCCCAAGAAAGACTCGGAAAAGCTCAGAGTCATTCTGGACTTGTCGCCACTCAACAAGTTCATAGTGAATTGCAAGTTCAAGATGCTAACACTGCAACACATAAGGACCTTACTGCCCAAGAGGGCATATTCCGTCTCCATAGACTTGTCAGACGCCTATTGGCACGTTCCAATCAACCGTCGACTCTCCCCCTACCTAGGGTTCAAGCTACAACGAAGACTATACGCCTTCAGAGCCATGCCATTCCGGCTAAATATAGCCCCAAGGATTTTCACGAAGCTTGCGAGCGTAGCTCTCAAACAATTACGCCTAAAGGGAATTCAGGTAGTAGCCTACCTGGACGACTGACTGGTGTGGGCAGCATCCAAGATAGAATGCTTGCAAGCTTCCAGTCAAGTGATCCAGTTCCTAGAGTATCTAGGCTTCAAGATCAACAGAAAAAAGTCTCGACTTTCTCCATCTCAAAAGTTCCAGTGGCTGGGAATCCACTGGGACCTAATGTCACACCGTTTCTCCATCCCGGCGAAGAAAAGGAAGGATATAGCGGGCTCTGTCAAGAGACTTCTAGATTCCGAAAGGATATCAAGACGCGAACAGGAGAGGGTACTGGGCTCTCTCCAGTTTGCTTCGGTGACAGACCCAGTGCTAAGAGCACAGCTAAAGGATGCAACCGGAGTTTGGAGAAGTTATGCATCAAACGCACAAAGAGATCTGAGAAGACCAGTTCCGCTTCGGCTACGTACTCTTTTCAGGCCTTGGTCCCAAGCCAGACATCTAAAGAAGTCGGTTCTTTTTCAGCCACCTCCCCCGTCGGTGACGATTTACTCAGACGCCTCGAAGGAAGGATGGGGAGGTCACTCTCATCGGAAAAAAGTCCAGGGGACTTGGTCCAAGCTATTCAAGACCTTTCACATAAACTTTCTAGAAGCTATGGCAGTGCTCCTTACCTTAAAGAAAGTCTCCCCGCGTCACTCGATCCACATAAGGTTGGTGATGGACAGCGAGGAAGTTGTGAGATGCTTGAATCGACAAGGATCGAGGTCACCCCCTCTCAACCAGGTGATGTTGGCCATCTTCCGATTGGCGGAAAAGAAGAAGTGGTACCTGTCGGCAGTTCACCTTCAAGGAGTCCGCAATGTGACAGCGGACGCTCTATCCAGGTTCACACCGATAGAGTCGGAATGGTCCTTAGACGCAGGATCATTCTCCTTCATTCTGAATCAAGTCCCAGAACTGCAGATAGACCTCTTTGCGACGAAAGACAACAAGAAGTTGCCCCTGTACGTGTCCCCGTACGAGGACCCCTTAGCGGAAGCAGTGGACGCGATGTCCCTCGACTGGAACAGATGGTCCAGGATTTATCTGTTCCCTCCTTACAACTTTCTGTTGAGGGTCCTCAACAAACTGAGATCCTTTAAGGGGGTAGCGGCAATAGTGGCCCACACGTGGCCGAACAGCGTGTGGTTCCCCCTGGCATTGGAACTACGGCTGAAGTTTGTACCGCTACCAGATCCAGTTCTGACCCAGCGAGTCCAGAAGTCGACTGTCTGTGCTTCATTACAGAAAACCCGGACCCTGCAGCTCATGATTTTCTCTCCCTAGCGGTGAGAAAGCGTTTCGGGATTTCGAAAGCCAGCATAGACTTCCTAGAGGAATATAAGTGCAAATCTACTAGAAGGCAATATGAGTCATCTTGGAGAAAATGGGTGGCCTTTGTCAAGGCGAAGAATCCGCAGGAGATCTCGACAGACTTCTGCTTATCTTTCTTCATCCACCTCCATGGTCAAGGGTTGGCAGCTAACACGATTTCGGCGTGTAAGTCTGCTTTGACAAGACCCATTCTATATGCCTTCCAGGTCGACCTCGGTAACGAGATCTTTAATAAAGTTCCGAAAGCCTGCGCTAGGCTCAGACCTTCAGCACCTCCAAAGCCTATTTCATGGTCTTTAGACAAAGTTCTTCATTTCGCTTCTCTGTTGAGCAATGAGGAGTGTGCGTTAAAGGATTTGACCCAAAAAGTTATTTTCCTATTTGCACTCGCGTCCGGGGCCAGGGTTAGTGAGATCGTAGCCCTCTCGAGAGAGGCAGGTCGTGTTCAGTTCCTGGATGGGGGAAAACTGAACCTGTTTCCGGATCCTACGTTTCTCGCCAAGAATGAGTTACCCACCAACAGGTGGGGTCCCTGGAGAATCTGCCCTCTTAAAGAAGATGCATCTCTATGTCCAGTAGAATGCCTAAAGGTCTATCTTCGTAGAACTTCAGAATTCAAGGGTGGTCAACTATTCAGGGGAGAAACATCAGGCTCAAATTTATCTCTGAATCAACTCAGAGCGAAAATCACATATTTTATTCGCAGAGCGGATCCTGACAGTACACCCGCAGGTCACGATCCGAGGAAAGTTGCTTCATCCTTAAATTTCTTTAATTGTATGGATTTTGTACATCTCCGTTCATACACTGGCTGGAAGTCTTCCAGAGTGTTTTTTCGCCACTATGCGAAGCAAGTAGAGGAACTAAAGAGATCTGTGGTAGCAGTGGGTCGCGTCGTTAACCCTACTGTTTACCTCTGCGAGGAATAGTGGTTTTAATTGGGAAGATTAATTCCAGGGTGAGTGTGTAGTTACATACTGTACTACAAACTAAGTGAGGGCACTGAGTTGCCTACGTAGACTGTTCCATTTCCAAAGGTGAACCTAGCATAAGTGCAGACATGTGTGCCGAGTGTTTCTAACGCTATTGTGATTGATTTGTAATACAGACTTTTATGACTTCGATACCTCGGTATCTTAAAAGTGGCAATAATGTTTTTTTCTTTCAGATAAACAAGTTCTGTTTACTATCATACTTATGCTTAAAGTTTTGAGTTATTCTCTTCTCATATATATATATATATATATATATATATATATATATATATATATATATATATATATATATAATTGTTGTTAACCTGTATATTTATTGTCTGTCAATAAACTTGTTCTTGAGAACCTTGCGTCTCCTTCACCTGTGTCAATTTATTGGTATAATTGACCATTCATTCTATGTACTTTATCTGGGATAATTCTAATAGAATTGTTCCTTTATGCAAGCTATGTTGCATTGGTTTATGCTTTCCCTTAGCGGGAGGACTCCATCCCATAACGGGACGGTGGCGGATTTACAAGTTTCCTTCTATGCGGATATAAACCTTTGTCCAATACAAGTATTGTGCGGAGAACTGGTCGATATTTCATATTGACGCAGTGGTTCTTTACAAACTATACTTTACTTAGTATAGGGTGAGACCACTATATTGGCTTGCCTGGTATTCATACATAGGTATATGTACTCTTCGAGACTTTTCCAGAGTCTAGTAGGACTCTTCCCTGTAGGGGGCAGGAAGCTCTAACATGGTTTATGGTTAGTTGAAAAGATGTATAACGGTAACATCTAAGGTCTCTAGGTATAGTCGACCGGGAAAAATTACCTCCGGGGAGTACGGCACGTTCTGAGAATCCACAGATAGAGTAATGCTCTGGTATACTTCCATCAGGACGACATGGCTTGAGCCCAAAAAACGGATTTTGAGCGGAGCGAAAACTCTATTTTTGGGTGAGATGGCCATGTCGTCCTGATGGACCCGCTCTTCCCTTTCTATGAAAGGGCTGTAGGACCCCTCCCTACATACAGTATCTTACGAAACGGGAGAAGAGGGAGCCTTGGGAGCGGCTCCCCCTTTTTCTTTCCCGTTTTCGTTTTCTTACCAATTGACCCCTCGAT
>NC_090728.1:3542298-3557298 GCF_036898095.1 Palaemon carinicauda
AAATCATAATACTACAACTATTAAAAGTGTATATCGAGTAAATGATCATGTCAATATTTCTAAGGATATATGAGAAATGTACTTTTGAATGAATAAAAAAAATCCATTTGAACAAAAAAAATTATCAGGCAAAAAAAAGAAAAAAGAAAAAAAAAAAAAAACATCTCCATGTACACCGTAGCATAGTGTCACTTCAAAAGGTCAAATAACATAGAATTTGAAACGGTTAATTTAATATCAATTTTCCTCTTACACGGAATGAGATACCAAAGCGAATAGCACCAACCTTTCAGATTTTTTTTTTTAGTTAGAGAATTGGTGTAGAAACAACTCTACTCCCATGTGCGTAATTTTGAAGAAACTACGTTCTAGCCTTTTACGTCTCATATTCTTTTGTTATACGGTTAGGCATTGGTATGTATTCAAATAGAAAAATCTTACCTTCAGATGTTTATTATATTTTTTGCCTTTACTTGACCTTGACCTTGATTTTCAACCAAATCCTTCACAAAATATAATCAAGTTGTCCTGTGATCATTTGACAATCATACAACCAAATTTCATGAGATTCGGTTAAATAATTTCTGAGTTTTGTGATTTGTTTTTGACAGGTTCGTGACCTGGGCTTTGACTTTTGACTCAATCACTCCCAATCTAATCAAATTGTCATTGGATCATGGCTAATCACCCCACTAAATTTCATGATATTCAGTCAAATAGTTTTTGAGTTATGCGAATCAAAAGTACACTGACAGACATACGACTATCAAAATATACTTTCACAACTAAGATGGCGTAGGTAAATAATATGGCTAAAGCTGGCATGGCAATCATAATTCACACTGAATATAATCGCAGTGTGTAAAATACTTTCATTGTGGTAGGATTTGTTAATATGTATTCTATTTGGACTAAATATCTTTTTTTGTAGCAAACGTTGCTGAAAAATCATTTAAAAAAAAAGAATAGATTTTTTTTATATGATATTTTGCTTAATTTAGGTTTGGTAACAATTATATTTTCATCACCCCCAATAGAAAAAAAAATAGTACTTACGCTTAATTATACTATTGTTTATTCGAGTTGTACCAACCGTGTTTCACACAATTGTACATAATTCCTTTTGTATATATTATGCTTGTATCATCGCTCTTCCCTCGCACTAAAACGAACATGAAAATTCATGTCTGGTTTTTCCTCTGTAATATTGTCTGTCTTGTGAACTTGTCATGTCCTGTTGCCTTGAGGTTTTGTATATAAGGAGAATGTTCTACAATAATATAACTCAGTCGTTTCCAACCTGCCTTAGAGTTCACAGCCTTACTCGGCGCTGTCCCATTGGTGACCCCGGAAGTCGACTCGTTCCCATTGCCTTCCACCCCCACCTCCCTCGCCCCTCCATCGTTGGTACTATGATGGAGACGGACTCTACTACAGCAGTTGGCGCCGCGGCCGCCCCATTGAAACTTTCACCGTTCACCAGCAGAGAAGCGTTTGCTTGGTTTCAACGCGCTGAAGTCCACTTTCGTATCAGGGGCGTAACTCGCTCAACCACCAAAGCGGATTATGTTCTCGCGGCGATACCCCAGGACACCTTCCCAGAAATATCCGACTGGCTTTGTGAACAAGGAGACACCCCGATAGCGTATGACGCCCTCAAAACATACCTTCTGCAGCAGTACTCGCCGTCGCCAGCCGCCCGTATAGCAAAGCTTTTTCAGCTCTCGCAACAACCGTTGGGGGACCAAAGGGCTTCGCTTGCCCTCAGGGAAATGACCAGTATCGCACAGCTCTCCTCGTGAGGTGAACCTACTCCGGGCCCTTTGGATACGCCGTTTACCTGAACCTGTACGCGCTGCCATACCCAATTTCGATAGTTTACCCATAAAGGACTTGATGACCAAAGCCGACGCCCTTATGGAATGCCACTTCAAGACCTCCATCAACGCCTCCACCCCTGACGACGAGGATGCCTCTTCAACGTCAACAGAAGCTGACATGAATGCCGTAGGACATACGCGCCTACCCCGTGACGTGCCGAAGCGGCGACAAAGCCGCCCACCACCCACCAATCGCTCGCGCCCCAACGAACGACTTCTACAGCCACTTACTACCTCCCATCCGCCGCAGTTTTGCTACTACCACTTCAGATTCGGGGCAACCGCGAATGAATGTGCCTTAGATTGTCTCTGGCCAAAAAACGTGTAAGTAGGCCATCGCTTGTGGCGGTGGCCTCCCGTGTTTCTAATCTTTTTTTTTTACAGGATGCAGGAACGAGCGTGCGATTTTGGGTAGACACGGGTGCTTTTCATTCTCTTTTGCCAAGGAAACTCTTCAAGGCACAACGTAGTCTGTCTACATCTGCCGATGTCCGCTTGGTAGCTGCCAACGGATCTGCGATACCCACCTACAGTTACGAGAACCTCACATTATCGTTCGGAAACGGTAGATTCAATTGGAAGTTTCTCGTTGCTGACGTCACAATGCCAATCCTCGGTGCGGATTTCCTCTCTCATTTCCACCTTCTGGTCGATGTCGCCCACCGACGATTGGTCAACGCAGACTCGTACTTGTCGACACCTCTTCAACCCGCCCCCTCTAACCTCGCTCTCCCCATCAGCGCACCCACGGATACCTACGCCCACCTCCTCACGTCGTACCCGGAAGTTTTCCGCCCAGAACTTTGCCAAACGCCCACGGTTCCTGCCAAGCACGGTATTTATCACCATATCAAGACGACGGGATCCTCAGTCTTCGCAAAATTCAGACATCTGGCACCGGAACGATTGGCAGCCGCCAAACAGACGTTCGCCGAAATGGAAAAAATGGGCCTTGGCCAAAAGGCCTCCAGCCCATTGTCGTCACCCTTACACATCGTTCTGAAGAAAGACGGCTCCCTCCGTCCATGCGGGGATTACAGGCGCCTGAACATGCAAACAGAACCGGATCACTATCCCCTCCCAAACATTGCCGATGTAACCTCCTACAGGCACAAAGCGAAGGTTTTCTCTACGCTCGACCTCCTGAAGGGGTATTATCAGGTGCCTATGAACCCAAAAGACATCCCCAAGACCGCCATCACCACTCCGTTTGGCACATACACCTTCAATTACTCCTGTTTTGGCCTTCGTAATGCTGGGGCCACGTTTCAACGTCTCATGGATGGTATCTTAGGGGACCTCCCTTTCTGTGTATTATATGTAGACGACATACTTGTGTTCTCCTCCTCAAAAGAGGAACACCTCCGTCACCTGCGCATCGTGCTCGACCGCCTGCAACAAAACTGCCTTGTAGTCCGGTACGACAAGTGTACCTTTGGCGCCAACGAAGTGTCGTACTTAGGGCACCGTATCACTCCTGAAGGAGTCCATCCCCTCCCTGAGAAGGTAGCAGCCGTTCAGAATTTCCCCGCGCCCTCGACCGTCAAAGCTCTGCAGGAATTCTTGGGCATGATCAACTATTATCACCGTTTTCTGCCAGCCATTGCCGCCACTCTTGCTCCCCTCTACGCCTCCCTCAAGGGCAAGCCAAAGGACCTGAAGTGGGGTCCCCTTCAAGAAGCAGCCTTCTGCAATGCAAAGAAGGTCATATCAACTGCTGCGGCTCTCACTTTTCCTATCCCACACGCCCCTCTCCTTCTCTCCACCGATGCCAGCGACGTCGCTATTGGTGCAGTACTCGAGCAGGTGGTCAAAGGCTCGCCCCGCCCATTGGCCTTCTTCAGCAGAAAACTGTCCAAAGCAGAATCGGGTTATTCTACCTTAGATCGAGAATTGCTGGCAGTACACTTAGCTGTCCGTCACTTTCGCCATTTCTTAGAAGGTACGCCCTTCGTCATTCGCACAGACCACATGCCTCTAGTGCACGCCTTCACTCGACAGTCTGACGCCTGGTCCGCCGTCAACGCCGACATTTCCCGCCGTGGCTGAATACAATTGCAACCTCCAATACGTCTCTGGGAAAATGAATCCCGTTGCCGATGCCCTGTCAAGAAACACGTTGGCTGCCGTTCAACTGGGATTGGATTACAACGCCTTGGCTGAAGCCCAACGACAGGATCCAGAGTATCAAGCTTGTAGGACATCCTGCACGTCCCTCCGTAGGGCAGATTTTCCCCTCGAAGACTCCAACACCACCCTCCTCTGTGACGTCAGTACTGGTAGACCGCGACCTTGGATTCCTGTTCCCATGCGCCGACAGGTGTTTGATTTCATCCACGGCCTTTCACATCCCTCGTGCCGTTCTACTGCACAGCTGCTGAAGGCAAAGTTCATTTGGCACGGCATTTCTAAGGATGCTAAGGATTGGGTCTGCGCCTGTACTTCTTGCCAAACTTCCAAAGTACATCGACACACGGATTCAGGAGTGGGCATCTTTCCTCAACCTCAGCGTCGTTTCGCACACATTCACGTCGACGTTGTAGGCCCACTACCCACTTCACAAGGACATCGTTACCTGTTTACCGTCATCGATCGCTCCACTCGTTGGCCTGAAGCCATTTCCCTGGAAACTGCTATGTCCGCCTCATGTACATCTGCCTTACTCTCTGGATGGAGTTCAAGATTCGGTATCCCTGAGCATATTACTTCTGACAGGGGAACCACCTTCACCTCTCAATTGTGGACGTCATTAGCGAATCTTCTCGGCATCACCCTACATCAGACAACGGCCTACAACCCCGCTGCCAATGGAATGGTTGAACGTTTTCATCGCTCCCTCAAAGCAGCTTTGATGTCCTGCTGCAAGGATTGCAACTGGTTTACTCAGCTTCCCTGGGTCCTCCTTGGACTAAGGACCACTCCTAAAGACGCCCTCGACGTCTCAGCAGCTGAAATGGTGTATGGCAATCCGTTGGTCGTCCCTACCAAAATTTTTCCTTCTACAACCTCCTCCGACGATCTCCGGCGCATACGTCACGTTGTGGGAAAATTTACTCCTTGCCGCCAGACTTACAAGCCTCCAGCGAAGCATCACATACCAATGGACTTGCACTCTGCAACGCACGTCTTCCTGCGCAACGACACTAGCAAGCCACCACTAACGCCCCCTTACACGGGCCCTTTCCTTGTGATCCGACGCAGTCCGAAAGCATTCCTCCTAAACATTCGGGGCAAAGAAGACTGGGTCTCCATTGATCGTCTAAAACCTGCTTATCTTCTGCTAGATGACCCGCCTACAGTTCGCCTCTCTAGATCAGGGCGCCCTATTTAACATGTACAGTATGTCATTTTTTAGGGGGGGAGCCATGTACCAACCGTGTTTCAAACAATTGTACATAATTCCTTTTGTATATATTATGCTTGTATCTTCGCTCTTCCCTCGCACTAAAACGAACATGAAAATTCATGTCTGGTTTTACCTCTGTAATATTGTCTGTCTTGTGAACCTGTTATGTCCTGTTGCCTTGAGGTTTTGTATATAAGGAGAATGTTCTACAATAATATAGCTGTCGTTTCCATCCTGCCTTTGAGTTCACAGCCTTACTCGTCGCCGTCACAGAGTAAATTTGCCTGAAATAATAACATTAGTGAAAAACTTTAATTGTTTTAAAAATCGTTTGCATAATAACATCTATAATGTACAAAAGGAAAAATTAAGGGCACTTTTTAATAAAGAGTGAACTATCAGAAAGAATCTTTTTTATCATAAATATTCGTCACTATGCCTTGTATGATAATTATCTTCGAAGATATAGTCTTATAAAATCACGACAGAATCATAAGGTTTGAAATTTGTACCTTGGAGTTAAAACTATATTCATAAAATGAGGTTCTTATCCCTCTCCTTCTCTCTCTCTCTCTCTCTCTCTCTCTCTCTCTCTCTCTCTCTCTCTCTCTCTCTCTCTCTCTCTCTCTCTCTCTCTCTCTCTGTGTATATATATATATATATATATATATATATATATATATATATATATATATATATATATATATATATATATATATATATATATATATATATTTAGGAAGCTGGTCTAGTATAGAGTAAATATAGTAGTTTAGTACTGATTCTATTCATATTTTATATGTGTATCAAAGAGAGGTTAGCCAGGTCTAAAGATGAGGTATATTATGTAAATTACGTAAGACCCTCATGGTTAATTTCATTTTATTTTTTATTCAAGTTAGTATATGTAAATTTACGTTATTTTTTAAGAATTAACTTTTTATTTCACATATTTATGTTACGAAGTCGTACTTAATCCGTTTGAGAGTGTTATGTGACCATATGAAATATGAACAGGGGCTTATGTAATGTTCTTTTATATTTTTATGAGGTATTACATCGTGTTTGAAAGAAAATATGCAATTGCTTGGGGTGCCTTGTGATTTAGAAAATTCGTGAAAAACATGGTGATAGGATGTGATTTTGAATTTAATGTATTGGGGTGAGAGCTGGCATTGTATAATGTTTTTGTAACTGAAACTGCAGGAAGGTGTTAGGTATTTGTATTTTGATCTGGTTATCTATTTTCATTAAGTGTCAATCTTAGGTATTGTATTCAGATTTGATTTCACATGAAACATGAGTATATCTTTCTCTATGGTTTATGCAGATTTAACATTTAGAGTCAGGTGATTATATGATTTTCTGATCGCAACATTTTTGTCTTAATCTAAGTTTTGTTCAGACTCAATATTTCAAGTGATTTATTTGTTTTATGTATATTCCTTCTAAGTGTTGTAATTCATATAGAATATATTTATTTTTGTAAGGAGTGTATTATTCCAATTACTATTGTTCAGAAAAAATATTCACTTGTATCCTGTTAGTCACCCATAGTAAGTTTATTCGTTATAATAATTACACAGTTTACTTTTGAGTGTACTTGATATACTTTAGGATATTTAGTGTTTTATATATTGCTGTCTGGGAGTTATTCAACCATCTCATAGAGCGTGTATCAATATTTTAAAGTGTAACAGTTTTAATATAAAAGCAAACAAATGAGTTTAGAATTCAAGAGGTTTATTAACTTGCCAGTCATATTATATATAATACTATGTGTTTGGTTCCCAGGCATGAGCAATAGTATAATATATTTTTGGTGCCCAGACCCTCTGGATAAAGTATGTCTGTTTCAAATATGGGTGATAACAGGGGGATGTTTTGATTGAAGGTATGGATGGGATTTTGTGTATTGTATGGACATATTTTGGAAAGGTATTTAATATTTTAAATTACAAGATGGCACAGTTTAATATCCAAGAGTTTTTGAATAACCCAAATGTTCAGGAATTGTCATAAGTTAATGTAACTAAAGCTCAGTGGTGTTTGGTTCCCAGACATGAGCAATAGTATAATATATTTTTAGAGCCCAGACCCTCTGGATAAAGTATGTCTGTTTTAAATATGGGTGATAACAGGGGGATGTTTTGATTAAAGGTATGGATGGGATTTTGTGTATTGTATGGACATATTTTGGAAAGGTATTTAATATTTTAAATTACAAGATGGCACAGTTTAATATCCAAGAGTTTTGAATAACCCAAATGTTCAGGAATTGCCAGAAGTTAATGTAACTAAAGCTCAGTGGCGTTAATAAATTCGGGAAAGCTGTCGGAAAAAAAAAAATATTGTAGCAGCTCGTGAATTGTTGGAGGAGGGTGAGGAAGAAATTTTAGCAAATCAAGAAACAGTTGACCCACAAACTGAAGGCATGGAAGCAGATAGGGATGTTGAGGATGAGATTCGATGAATTACGGCAAAAGAGAATTTATTATTATTATTATTATTATTATTATTATTATTATTATTATTATTATTATTATTATTATTATTACTATCCAAGCTACAACCCTAGTTGGAAAAGCAGGATGCTATAAGCCCAGGGGCTCCAACAGGGAAAAATAGCCCAGTGAGGAAAGGAAATAAGGAAATAAATAAATGAAGAGAATAAATTAACAATAAATCATTCTAAAATAAGAAACAACGTAAAAACAGACATGTCATATAATAAACTATCAACAACATAAAAAAAAAATATGTCATAAATAAACTATAAAAAGACTATATCCGCCTGGTCAACAAAAAAGCATTTGCTCCAACTTTGAACTTTTGAAGTTTTACTGATTCAACCACCCGATTAGGAAGATCATTCCACAACTTGGTCACAGCTGGAATAAAACTTCTAGAGTACTGCGTAGTATTGAGCCTCGTGATGGAGAAGGCCTGGCTATTAGAATTAACTGCCTGCCTAGTATTACGAACAGGATAGAATTGTCCAGGGAGATCTGAATGTAAAGGATGGTCAGAGTTGTGAAAAATCTTATGCAGCATGCATAATGAACTAATTGAACGACGGTGCCAGAGATTAATATCTAGATCAGGAATAAGAAATTTAATAGACCGTAAGTTTCTGTCCAACAAATTAAGATGAGAATCAGCAGCTGAAGACCAGACAGGAGAACAATACTCAAAACAAGGTAGAATGAAAGAATTAAAACACTTCTTCAGAATAGATTGATCACCGAAAATCTTGAAAGACTTTCTCAATAAGCCTATTTTTTTGTGAAATTGAAGAAGACACAGACCTTAAATGTTTCTCAAAAGTAAATTTACTGTCGAGAATCACACCTAAAATTTTGAAAGAGTCATACATATTTAAAGAAACATTATCAATACTGAGATCCAGATGTTGAGGAACCACCGTCCTTGACCTACTTACAATCATACTTTGAGTTTTGTTAGGATTCAACTTTATACCCCATAATTTGCACCATGCACCAATTCTAGCTAAATCTCTATTAAGGGATTCACCAACCCTAGATCTACATTCAGGGGATGGAATTGATGCAAAGAGAGTAGCATCATCTGCTATGCAACAAGCTTGTTTTCTAGGCCAAACCACATGTCATGTGTATATAGTATAAAAAGTAATGGGCCAAGAACACTACCCTGTGGAACACCGGATATCACATTCCTATAATCACTATGGTGCCCATCAACAACAACTCTTTGAGATCTATTACTTAAAAAATCAATAATAATGCTAAGAAACGACCCACCCACTCCCAACTGTTTCAGTTTGAAAACAAGGGCCTCATGATTAACACGGTCAAAGGCAGCACTAAAATCAAGGCCAATCATACGAACTTCCCGACCACAATTAAGGGATTTCTGTACAGCATTGGAGATTGTAAGAAGGGCATCACATGCTCCAAGGCCTTTACAAAAACCAAATTGCAAACTAGGGAGTAGATGATTACCTTCAGCAAACCTATTAAGACGTTTTGCCAGAAGACGTTCAAAAACTTTAGATAATATGAGAGTTATGGAAATTGGGCGGTAATCAGTGGGACTTGAGCTACCACAAACACATTTACATAGAGGAGTAACATTACCAATTCTCCAACTAGTGCTAAAAGCTCCTCTTCTTGCTAACTTGCGCAAAATAACAGATAACTTTGGAGCTAAGAAATCTGCTGTCTTTATAAAAAACAAAGGAAAAATACCATTTGGGTCTACACCTTCATAAGCATCAAGGTCCATCAACAGAGCTTTAATCTCACGAGATCGAAAAGCTAAACTAGTTAGTTTAGCCTCAGGAAAAGAGGAATGAGGAAGTTCAAGTTTTTCATTACTCTGTTTACTGTCAAAAACATCAGCCAAAAGGGTTGCCTTTTCCTTTGGACAGTGAGTGACTGAGCCATCTGGTTTAAGTAAAGGAGGAACTGTTGCATCTACACCAAAGAGTGCAGATTTAAGGGTAGACCACCATTTATGTTCCTGAGTTGTACCAGAAAGTGTTTCTTTTATGGTTAAATTGTACTCCTTTTCAGTTGAGGCATTAACTCTCTGAGCAAAAGCTCGAAGCTGAGTATAGTTGTTCCAGGTCAAATCTGATCTGTTACCCTTCCAAAGTTGATAGGCCTCCTGCTTCTCCAAAAAAGCACGTCTACAATCATCATTGAACCACGGTTTGTCCTTCACTCGGTACCTTAGCACACGAGAAGGGATACGCCTATCAATTATGTTGACTAGATTCTCATTCAAAGGGACAACAGGATCTACACTATTATATAATTGTGACCAATTCAAGCACAAAAGATCATGTAAAATCCCATTCCAGTCTGCTTGGGATTTCATATAAATTTTACAAGAATATGATATATCAGGGACAGGCTGCTCAGTCTTCACTAATAATGAAATCAAGGCATGATCAGATGTCCCGACTGGAGAACCAACCTTACCAGTTATAACGCCAGGGGAGTCAGTGTATACGAGGTCCAAGCAATTACCAGACCTGTGAGTAGCTTCATTTATGATTTGCTCACAGCCTGATTCAGAGGCAAAGTCTAAAGCTCTTAAGCCATGGCGATCGGTAGGAGAGATAGAACTTAACCACTCCCTATGGTGAGCATTAAAATCACCAACAAAGACAAAAGAAGCCTTTCTATCATCTTCTTGTATCTTAGCCATAATGGCAAGAAGACAATCGAAGATAGAATCATCCATGTCTGGATTCCGGTAGATCGAACATAAATAAAAGTTGTTATGCCTGTCACAAACTTTTATTACCTTAATCTCATGACATCCACATTGATAAGCAGGACTTATGAGAAGCAGGGTACTCGGTCCTAATACACACCGCCGTTCCCCTGGCCCTAGGGATGGCATCACGTTTCAACATTATTGGCTTCTTAAATCCAGTTATAAGGAGCTCAGATGAGTGCCTCATATTAGAAACCAAAGTTTCTGAGCACAAAAGAATATCATACTGTCTGGACGCAACTGTAAGGTCTTGGATATTTGCATGAAGATCACGAATATTGCAATACAGAAGACGACATTGACGAAATCTAGGACGTACTGGTCCCGGATTTCGCTCAATGTCTCCAGACAGCATAAGAATTAATAGAAATAAAAAAGAGACATCATACTTAAAAACTAGATTAACAAGAATTATAACAAAAACAATACGTACAGAATTATAAACAAAGTGATTGATGATACCCATGGACTATAGTAAAAAGTCGGAAAAACTGGTCAACATGGAGGAGCCAATACACCATGCAAGGCTAAATACCCTCCAGGATAGCCACTTCAACTGAAGGGAGGACAGTAAGGATGGTTTTGAGAAGAAAAAGAATCAGAAAAAGGAAAAGACAACCTCTTGATAAACCACCAGGCATCCATGGCCCTTCTATTAAGCCTGCCCAACACACCATTTCAAAAAAACAAGAGGAAGAAAAAAAAATAAGATAGAATAGTGTGCCTGAGTGTACCCTCAAGCAAGAGAACTAGAGAACAGTGGTTTAATATTGGAGTGTCCTTCTCCTGGAAGAGCTGCTTACCACAGCTAAAGAGTCTCTTCCACCCTTACCAAGAGGAAAGTACACTGAACAAATTGCAGTACAGTAATTAACCCCTTGGGTGAAGAAGTGTTAAGCATCTCATTGTTGTCATGTGTATGAGGAAACACGAGAATATGTAAAGAATAGGCCAAACTATTCTGTGTAAGTGTAGGCAAAGAAAAAATAAGCCGTGATCAGAGAGAGGGATCC
The DNA here is from genome assembly GCF_036898095.1 of Palaemon carinicauda. Lineage (NCBI taxonomy): Eukaryota > Metazoa > Arthropoda > Malacostraca > Decapoda > Palaemonidae > Palaemon > Palaemon carinicauda. Next base: position 3,553,806 of record NC_090728.1, read on the forward strand.
AATGCATTACTGTCTGGCCAGTCAAAGGATCCAATACCTCTCTAGTGGTAGTATCTCAACGGGCGGCTGGTGCCCTGGCCAACATACTACCTATTAGGTTGAAGATAATGGCAGAACGGGAAGAAAGACAGGCAGAAGTCGTCCGGCATGTGAGGGAATTGGAATTGTTGAATGCTCGTGCTAGGCTGGCAAATCAGATGTTTTATGTGGCAAATGCACAGGTGCTGATCCTGAAATTCCTAAAAGAAGTCCCGTATGAGTTTTTCGATAATTTTGAAACGGTCGCGTCGATGATGGAAGGGCCAGGAGATAAATGGTCTTTATTAGTACAGAGCGTGCTCTTTGGTAAAGGCCGCAGTGCTTATTTTTCCTTATCTCAGCACCAGAGGAAGGAGTATCAAGAAGTGAAGATGAGCGTGTTGCAGGTGTACCAGATGACCCCTGAATATTATAAGGAAACCTTCCAAAGTTTGTGAAAGGACGAGGAAATAACTTCCCTAGATTATGCTTATGAGGGGTGACGATGCTCAAAAAGATGGATAAGGGCTGCTAACATGAGAGAGATGGCTGATTTAGATGAATTGATAATATTACAACAGTATCTATGAGGAATTCCTGAACATATTCAAACGTACTTGAGAGAGAGAGATGTAAAGAAACTTGATAAAGCCGCTTCGCTGAGTGAGGATGCCCTCCTCGGTCATGAGGTTTCAACAGTCGTTCTGACCAAATGTCAAGTACACCCTGAACCATGGAAACAATTTCAGTAATAACTATGTGAACAAGTTCAAGAGTTACAATGGACGTAGCCCTAGTTCTATCCCTAAGTAGAATGCGATAATAGCACAATAACAATCGTCGAATCATCCTCCTTGAAGTATTGGGAAAAACGTGCAGAAGGTTGATATTGTCTGTTTTAAATGTGGCAAGAGAGGCCATATCAGTAAGGAATGTTGGTCAAACCAACCGAAAGCAGTCGCCCAAGTGAATAAGGATATTTTGACTTCACAGAATGCAACAACAAAGAAAGAATCAGAAAGGTCGAAGAGGAAAATAACCCGGCCAACATTTGCATGACGAACAAGAAGAACCCAAAGAGCGTGGATGCCTTTATCTTTATATTTATGAAGGCATGTTAGCAGCAATAGACGGGAGTGAGTGAATCCTGGTCAGGATACTGCGCAAAACAGGTTGTAACCTTAGTGTAATAGTACTAGGAGTACACCCGTTTCTCACAAGGGACTCGATCATTTTGAAGGGAATAGGAGGGGAGGAGGTTACCCTTATTTGCCATTTAAAACTGTCATACGAGTTGTTGGCAGGTAGTTTTGACTTTGCGGTAAAGGATTTATTGGCTGTCGAAGTAGACATACTGCTGGGTAATGAGGTTAGTGGAGTCCCATTTGTGCCTTGTCCCATTATAACGGAGAAACGTTGAAGTATAGTCCTATCACTGAACTCAAGGAGGACTAACCGTATCTGTTTCGTAGTAGTGTTATGACTGGGAGTATGGAAAAGAAAGTGACTTGAATATGAAGAAATAAAAATTGATGGAGCAATGAACTTGGGGGATTTGTTTTCCTAAGAAGAGGATTCTCTTGATGGTGCGCAAGAACCCAAGTGTAGGCCTGAGCGAAGAGGAACGACAGACGAGCGGATAAGAGGACAAAGAAAATATGGAAACGAAAGGAATAGAAAATTCAATGGAAGAAGTAGGAGAAGTGAGAAGGGAAAGGCTGATAGGAATGCACCGGAAGGATGCAATTTTAACAGAGTTATTGTACCTTGTGGGGGATGAGATGGAGGCCCAGCAGTCTCCAACCTGTTATTATCTTAAGGATGGGTTGCTTATGAGGAAGCTTAGACCAACAGATAATCCTGGGAATGATGAATGAGTGATTTATTGTCAGATACTAATTCCCACACCGTTGAGAAGACGGCAGTACACATGATGGCACATATGAGGATAAGGAAGACGATGGAGAAGATAATGAAACACTTAGTCTGGCCTGGCAGTTTTGCCGTGTATATCACGTATGTCGAATGGCTTGAAAACCAAACGCGTACATTAAGAAAATTCCCTTACACCCGATAGAAGTTCTAAGCTAAGCATGGTAATGATCGACATTGTAGGACCTTTAACAACGGCAAATAAAGGTCACAAATACATGTTAACCTTGATGTGTCCAGTAGAGAGATACCCAGAAGCCATACCCGTCAGGAACATCACTGCTAAAATAATCGCCAAGAAGTTAGTAGATTTTTTTACTGTTTGATATACCAGGAATTCTTCAAAGTATCCAAGGAATGAACTTTTCGTCAAAATTATTTCAAGATGTAATGAATTGTTGGATGTAGAACAACTATCAACTGCTTATCCTGCGGAGACCCAGGTGCATTAGAGAGGTTTCATCAAACGTTAACGTTAAAAAGTATGTTAATAAAATTCTGTAATAAAACGGGGAAGGAATAGGACATTGGAATACCATTGATATTATTTGAGGTGTACAATGCTTATCAAGAAAACTTAGGATATAATCCAAATGAAATGGTATTCAGATGAGAAGTAGGATGACCGATAAAAATGTTAGAAGAAAAATGGAAGGATCGACAGGAAACGGATGGGGAATATGTCAAGAATATGAGATAGAGGATCGCTGAGATAAGGAAATTCTCCTTAGAAAACCTTAAGATGAATCAACGAAAATTAAGAAAAGATTAGATATGAAAAGTAAGGAGAGACAGTTTTCGATGGGACAACAGGTATTAGTTTTCCTACCAATAAGGAGATTCCCACTGACAGCAAGTTTCAAAGGACCATTCAAAATTCTGGAAAAGATCATTGACCTGACCTATGTTATCGAAACCACGGGATGAAGGAAAAGTCAAAGGGAAGTACACGTCAACCTAATGAAACCTTACTTGAGCGAAAATGAGACCAAAGCTTCACAAGATTGTATAGTGCAAACGATACCATCCATAGAAGACGACGATGGATATGAGGTAGGATCAGTAAACAAAGTAACTAATTTGTGTGTTGTTTGGAATTTGTGAGAGAAATGAATTCGGTTGATTAATTAGAAGTTTCCCTGAAATTGTCTCAGACATCCTAAAACAAACCATCCTGACGAAGCAATAGACACACCTCAAAACGAGGGAAAGACTGTTTAAAAGATGCGCCTATCGGCTGTTGCTGTATAACCGAGAAGTCATGAGAAAAGAAGTGGACTATTTGTTACAAAACGCATTAGCTGAATAAAGTTCTAGCCCTTACAGTTCTCCATGCTTGCTCGTGAAAAAACTGGACTGATCTTTCAAGATGTGTATGGACTACTGGAAGTTAAACTCGATCATTGTGGCCAATAATTATCCATTGCCGCTCAACGACCAGCCACTCGACAATATTACACAAGCAAGGCTCGTCTTCAAGATCGATTTGTTAAAAGGCTTTTATTAAATTCCTTTGGACGACCATGCAAAATTGTTATATCCT